>NC_079432.1:3517847-3620347 GCF_026213295.1 Gadus chalcogrammus
AGAGGAGATGGAGAGAGAGAGAGAGAGAGAGGAGAGATGAGGAGAGAGAGAGAGAGAGAGAGAGAGAGATGTAGGGAGGGACAGAGAGATGTAGGGAGGGACAGAGAGATGTAGGGAGGGACAGAGATCAAGAGAGCTTGAGAGAAAGAGCAGTGCTGGACGAAGAGAGGGAGGGGGAGAGAGAGAGAGAAAGAGAGAATGAGGGAAAACATGCAGGAAGGAGAGAAAAGAGAAATAGAAAGAGAAAGAGAGAGAGGGAGAGCTTTTCTCAATTCCAACATGCCTCGTGCCTGGATTTACAAAACACATGATTACCTTCAGTTTCAGCGGCGCTGGTTTTATCTTTTACGTAACAATATAATTTCCCGACCGAACCCCATGCTTTAGAATGATGATGGAAATACAACCACTAACAATGTTGTCACGTGACCCCTCTCCAAAAACAACACCACCACCACCACCCCCACTATCACCACAGCCCCCACCCCTACAATCATAACCTCCACTCCCACCACCACCACCACCACCACCACCACCACCACCACCACCACCCCCAAACACAACATCCACCACCACCAAAACATCCCTCCTCCACCACCACCACCACCACTCCCACTCCCACCACCGTCTACACTCCCACCGCCACAGACACCACCTCCACCTCCACCACAACCACCTGCGTAACCATACATAAAGCCCATACATAGTCAACGATGACAGAACCCACTTCCTGGGTCGGCTGGACAGCAGCATGCTGACACACTCCTTCCTATAGGTGACTAGTGGGGCAGTTCTCCGAGCACAGCAACACATCCAGACACTCCCCCTCCTCTCCCCCCCCCCGCCCCCAAGGTGGACCCCCCCCCCCCCTTCAAAATCTGTTCAGCTTAACACTCACTGCCCCCCCCCCCCCATGCAATCCCAAGGACTGTCCTGAAGGAAAACATTAGCAGCTAGAAATTCCCATTGCAACAGCACATGCATACAAACATGCGTACTACACACACAGAGACGCACACATTGACCACACACACACACAAACACACACACACAGGTGCAGTGCTGCAGTGTTAAGCTCCATTAAGCAAACATGCAGCATGTCCCTAAACAGACTCTTTATGTCGTTACACACACAAACACACACACACACACGTATAGGCACAGACACAGATACACAAACACACACACAAGTACAGGCACAAACACACAGACACACCCATCCACCCACACACACACACATGCATGTTGAGGCACACGCAAACACGCACACACACACACACACACACACCCCCCTCAGTGCGGACCACCTACCCCTCAGGTAGTGGAAGAACTCCGTCACCAGGTTGAGGGACGAGCTCTTCTTGGGGGACCCCTTGGTGCCCGCGGGCTGCCGCGGCATCCTGAACCCGGGGGGGCTGCGCTGACTACCCCCCCCCTCAGCCCCACCCTCAGCCGTCCTGGACATGGGTGCCGACGCCGGGCGGTGCGGACATCCACCGGGGGAGCGGCTTCCACCCCCAGGTGGGGACGCTCGACACTTCCCTCCCTCCTCCACGCCTCGTCACTCCCAAGAGGGGGGGGGGACAGGGACGAGATCGAGATGAACACCGGATGAATAAAAAGACGAAGAGGAAGAGGAGGAGACCTCCCTGGGGGGGGCCGGCGGCGGCGGAGCTGACGCCGTGGCGCTGTCACACACACGCACGTGCCTCCGCCGGGGGCTGAACTCGCGGCTCCGTTAGTCCGTCCGTCTGTCCTGCCGTCCTCCTGTGTCTTCGCTCAGCCCGGCTCCTCGTCAGTGCGTCCGTCGGTCCTGCCGTCCCCCTGTGTCTACGCTCGACCGCGTGCCTCCAGCCTCCTGAGCAGACCGAGAGCCAGTAAGGTGGGTGTGTACCCGTGAAGCGAAATCCGGTTTGAGTTAGCCGGTGTGTGTGTGTGTGGCGGTGAGTGTGTGTGTCCGTACGTGTGAGAGAAGCACAGCGCAGTGCCGGCAGCCTCCAGCATCAATCTCTCTTACCCGAGTCAGTTCTCTCTCTCTCTCTCTCCCTCACTCTCTCGCGTTCTCTCCTTCTGTTCCAATCTTTCCCTAATCTCTCTCTCTCTCTCTCTCTCTCTCTCTCTCTCTCTCTCTCTCTCTCTCTCTCTCTCTCTCTCTCTCTCTCTCTCTCTCTCTCTCTCTCTCTCTCTCTCTCTCTCTCTCTCTCTCTCTCTCTCTCTCTCTCTCTCTCTCTCTCTCTCTCTCTCTCTCTCTCTCTCTCTCTCTCTCTCTCTCTCCGATATGGGCTGCACGAACAATCTACTCCTCCCGCCCTCCACCTAGGCAGCCAATCAGAGCATCTGAGAATGAGTGATGTCATGGCAAACCCCGTCCTGTCCAGGGGCTTGAAGTGAAAGAGAAAGTGTGTGTGTGTGTGTGTGAGTGTGAGTATGTTTGTGTGAGTAGGGAGGGTAATATCTGAGACAGCATCACTTCACCAAAACTCACACAGAACACACACACACACACACACACACACACCCCCACACACACACACGTATGGCCAAGCTTGTCCATTTTCTCCCAAGATTGGGACAATGTGCAGGAATTCCCTGACTTTGTGGAACACTATCTCTCTCCCTCTCTCCCTCTCTCCCCTCCGTCTCCCCCCCCCCCCATCCCTGTAGATAGCGTGTGTGCTTCTGAACACACTCAGCGCTGTCTGAGCAGCCTGCAGGGCGGCAGACTGAATGGCTGGCAGAGTCGCCGCCGTCTGATTCGCTCCCGTACTGCTCAGGGCTCAAAGGAATCATCCCTTTCTTTTGTCTCTAATCTTTTCATTTCATCTCACCTCCACACACGTCTGTCCGGGGGACCGTGCCTCTCTCTGTGCATTCTCCAGCCCCTCACCGGGGGGGAGACAGTCGACAGAACACACCAGAACACCAGAGGATTCAACTCCCATCGCTGATGGTGCTGCCGGCTCCGTTCCATGGTGTGTTTAGAGTCTGTGGGGAGCTTGTACTATGACTACAGCAGACAGTTTGGAACGCAGCCGGCCCCGCCTCCACTTCATGTGTTTTCATCTAGTGCGTTCAGTCTCTCTGGTGTGGATCAATATACCGCTCGTAACAACAACACACACACACACACATGCATCACACACACACACACACACAGGTATAGCACGGACACACACACACACACACACATGCACACACATGCATCACACACACAGGTATAGCACGGACACACACACACATACACACACACACTCACAGGTATAGCACGAACAAATACTCACACACACACACACACACAGGTATAGCACGGACAAATACTCACGCACACACATGCAAAATAACGCATACACACAAAAACACATGCACATATAGCATGGACACACACACACACACGGATACACACAGACACCACACCACACCCAGAGGATGTACACACAAACACAGACCAACTCGTACAAAAACAGGAAACTGCATATTAACACACAAAACAGATCCAAAAAGACAGTACATTTATGCCAGGCAATACCCCGGCCTCCTCTGTGGAATCACATCCAGCGACGGCATTATGAAAAAGCAATATTCCTGTTCAGTGCATTGGTTGCCACCGCATCCGTTTTAAAGGAGAAAGACCCATTTATCACACGTGTGATTTAGCCTATTTTAGCCGGGAGCATAAGAGATTTTAATTATGAAAGTCATCAATAACCGATGGCAGCTGTCCTGCGCTATCAGTCTGCTGATAATCACATCCTGGCACCTCACCCCATTAGCCCGGATAGCTCCTAACAGACCATAGGCAGCATGCAGGGAGAATACAGGGGACCTTTTCAAAGTAAAGGCGCATGGCAATGTTTAGGTTTACAGCTGTATTTGTGTCAATGTTTCGGGAGTGTGTGTGTGTGTGTGTGTGTGTCTGTGTGTGTGTGTGTGTGTGTTATTGTAAGCATTAACTAACATTTACTTATTGGTGTGAAAATCATTGATGGGGTTAACCATAACCCAATACCTCCTTTGGTAATGTTATTTAAATATGCTTATTACTGAATTAAATAATCAATAGTTGACCAAAGTTTCATGAAACCTTATTGTAAAGTGTTACACGATCTTTATTGCGCTGTGTGTGGACGATTAGCAAGAGGGTGTGAGTTCAACAAAATATTCATGCGGCCCAAATTTGTGACCCTCTTTGAATTTCTTCATCACCTTCATGGATACTAGCCTTTACACTCTCGTCAGATTACTTTATGATTACGTCCCAGCGTTAGAGGAGTCTAATACGAATAGCAAGCGACACCAATCTTCTCGCTCTGACGCATAGTCCCAGAAATAAAGCATTCACTTTTTAAGTAATGGACATGTGACTGGAGTTCATCAAGTCCACCTCACCTGAAATCTGGGAACAAGGAAAGACAGCTCTATGATGTACTGCTCTCCTCAATAACTCATGAAACAGCTTCCTAATGTTCTCCACAATAACTCCTCAAACAGCTCCATAATGAACTGTTCGCCAGAATAACTCCTCAAACAGCTCCACGGTCTACTGTTCTCCACAATAACTCCTCAGACAGCTCCACGATGTTCTCCACAATAACTCCTCAAACAGCTCCATGATGTACGGTTCTGCGTAGGCAATGCAACATAAGGGAGTACGTTACACAAAGACGATGAATAATCGTGCGTTCACACCGTGAATAATTCAATGCGGTGCTTGCCTGGATGGACACACCATCGCTGAGTCCGTTTCATCGCAACAAGTCGATGGGAAACAGACGAAGGTTTGCAGCCCTCTCCATGGTGCTGAACACCTTACCCCCCCCCTATCAATGTACATTAAATGGAAAGGAACAGTGAAGGACTACTCAACAGGGATGCTGAATGGACAGGCGCCTTCAAGGCTGAAGGCTTGATCTGCAAATACTGCACAGTACTGTGTGCTTATTTGTGTGTATGTGTCCACTGTCAGCAGCACTGTGTGTGTGTGTGTGTGTATTTGTGTGTTTGTGTGTAGGTGCGTGTGTGTGTGTGTGTGTGTGTGTGTGTGTGTGTGTGTGTGTGTGTGTGTGTGTGTGTGTGTGTGTGTGTGTGTAGCTCTGTATGTGATTGTGTGTCTATCTGTTCGTACCGCAATAGAAAACCCAACCCTCTCACCCTCTCTCTTTCTCTTTGCAAACATCATCCCTTGTTCTATCCCTCTCTCCATCTCTCTCTGTGCCTCTGTCTGGCAGACAGCCCACATAGTCAAATAACATCAGAAGAAAAAAGAATAAAGCAGAGACTGCATGCATGCAGTATTGTGAAAGGAAATCTATGGATTGCGTTGTAACCTGAGCTGGAATCCTTGTGGAGGCCGTCCTGCATCCAAACCAAGGTAGGGTTTTTAATTGTAGTTCTTTGTAGACAGGGAGAGAATGAGAGACAGAGAGACAGAGAGACAAAGAGAGAGAGAGAGAGAGAGAGAGAGAGAGAGAGAGAGAGAGAGAGAAGGGGATAACAATCCCAGATGAGGAGCTGAACGGTTTAGGGTAAAAACCCCCCCAGACAAAATGAAAATAAGATACCGTGGCAATTCGTGGGAGATGTTGAGCACACACACACACGCACACACACACACACACACACACACACACACACACACACACACACACACACACACACACACACACACACACACACACACACACACACACACACACACACACACACACAATACTAACACAGTGAGAAATCAACTGAGGCAGAGTAGAGACCCATCTTGACTATTTCCAGGGATGCACTAACAGATTCTCCTCTTCCTTGGGGCTACGTCGTTCAGAAGGGGAATGCCCACGAGAGGGAGAAGAGGGGGGAGAGGAGAGCGTTGGAGGGGTGAGGTAGGGGGGGGGGGGGGGGGGGGGTTGAGATAGGGACTGGTACCTCTGCCGGCCAGGGGTCTCCGATGGACCCTCTGGCAAGAATCTGAATCTCTCTCCCTCACTCCCCCCCCCCCCCTCCCTCTCTCCCCCCTACCTCCCTCCCTCTGATCCAGAGGATGGATGCGTGTCAGGGGCTCCGTGCACATACAGGTGCACCCAGAGGGTGGGGCGGGGGGAGGGTGGTTTGGGGGGGGGGGGGGGGGTGCACTAGAGGGCGGGGAGGGAAGAAGCTCTTTTCAGGCTTGAAAGGAAAAACAAACGGCATCCCGGAGGAGAAGGGGAACGGCAGAGGGAAGCGCGGCCCGCCTCGCAGGCCTCCGCGACCCCCGAGGATGTTTGGGTTGGCCGTCTTCACGGTCCAGACTTCATCTAGAGCGCCTGTGGAGGAAGCAGTGCAGAGACACAGCGCCCCCCGGTGGCCAGCCGAGTAATAGCAACCACCGCGACACATCGGCCTGGAGAGTGGAGGGGAGGGGAGGGGAGAGACGGAGGGAGGGTGGAGCTAGGGGGGTGGGTGGGGACGGAGAGAGGGTGTAGCTAGGGGCGGTGGAGAAGGAGAGGGTGCAGGTGGAGAGGGTGTTGGTTGGACTGGTGGTGGAGAAGGAGAGGGTGCAATTGTAAATCAACAATACATGAAACAAGGATAAAGAAGAAAGGGGAACAGAAAAAGGGTGCAGGTACGACTGGGGGAGACGTAGAGCGTATAGATGGAGAGGGTGTAGGGCACGGGTCGTGAACATGGAGAGGGTGGAGCCACTAGTGGGTGGAGGTCTGGGGTTCCTCCGCGGAGACGTGGGCTATTCGAGGCGGCCGCCGTGAACCTCCCCCACCCCCCTGGAGGTCCTTCGACGCGCTCGGCCCGCCGTCACTCCCCTCGTCCTCTCGTCCTCTCGTCCACTGACGACGCTTTTCATAAATTACCGCGGTGGTTATGAGCCGGCCGATTTCCTGCACGCAAGCGCGCTCAAGGTTGCACTCTCCGCAATTCACTTACGAGCGGGAGCCACGCCGTTAATCTCATCGGTTCCCCTGAGTGGTTTAAGTGTGAGGGAGATCTTCATGGAGACTTTCACAGAAATTGGAGAAATATAACGGTCCGAAGAGTCATGTTTCGAATGATAAAGCAACGGGAATCAAACCATCGACCCGGGAGCGATTATGCTGTGACCTCCAGCCGCCGCCCTCCCCTAGAGCCCTTAAGCAAGGTTTAATGAAGCTATTTCTGTGGAACGGTGTGTAACTGTGAATAAGGAGGTTGTGAAAGCTTTAATGTGATAAATGGAAGTCTCTATTGTTGAGGGAAACACACACATGTGCACCAGTTCATGCACACACACACACTCTCGGTGCACTCAAAAACACACACACAAATGCATGCACACACTAAAAAGGTACACAAAACCATTCTACACGTACCGACACACACCCACGCACACACACACACTTCCTGATTCAGAAGTGCTTCCATTTCACCAAGATTTACATGTCATAAACAGTTTCAGCTATTTAACCCCCCCCCCCCCCCCGTGCCCATTCCCCACCTCCACCCGCACCACATTTACACCACCTTTTAAACCAGCCGCATAAGCAGGCCCTGCAACGGAAGTCCAAACACAGGGCCAATGGTGTCGCTAATTACATCTCCACCATAATGGCGCCCATCAAAGGGAGAGGGAGCGAGGCGAACAAGTCAGAGTGATTATGAAAACAAACCCGATCTCCTCCTTTAGAAAACCGTCGCTTCTCAAGGAGCCAGCACCCTCTTTTCAGCTCGCAGATGGAGGAGGAAGCTCATTGTTGTTAACCCCACCCCCCCCCCCACCCCCCTCCGCCAGTGAAATATCACTTAAGACTCAACCAAGCCAGCCCACACCTGCACTACTTCAGTGAAGGGGCTCAACATGAAAGTAGGAAGATGAGTGAAAAAAAAATTCATGGCAGATAAAACTTAACATTTACATCCATCAATTTCAAGAGCTTGATTTGAATAACTCGGTTCACTGATATCGCTGGTGAATTAATTTGCTTAAAAGAAGATCCCTTCTTCATCTTAAAAGGTTCCTGTGTCTTGAGTCTGGAGCTGGGGGGCCGTGTTAATCAGCTAAGCTAATAAGCAGCATCTCGTCCCGGGAGAGAGGGGTCATACGAAGGTGCAGTAAAAGCATTAACAAAATTCAGTTGTGTGTTTTTTTGTGTTTGTGTGCATGTGTGTGTGTGCGTGTGATCAATTATGCGAACGAATGTGCATCACATGGAATCACATAATCGACAAACACACACGACGCAATGCACAAACACTGAAACGCACAAGCAGACACAGACACACACAGAAAGACAATTAAAGGCACAGTAATTTAGCCGGTTTAAATGGGTGTTTTATAGGCTTGTCTTCTTTGTTCACTTTCTGCTTGGCTGTGTTGAGTGGGTTGAGTGTGTGTGTGTGTGTGTGTGTGTGTGTGTGTGTGTGTGTGCAGCCCTGTATGCCTGTGTTGTCTGCACAGTACTATATGTTTGTTTGCGTGTTTGTGTCTGCTGTCAGCAGGACTGTGGGTGTGTGTTTGTGTGTATGTGTGTGTGTGTTTGTGTGTATACCTTCTGTGCATTCCCATAAGTGTTTGTGTTGTCTGCACAGTACTGTATGTTTGTATGTCTGTGTCTGCTGCAGCACTGTGTGTGTGTGTGTGTGTGTGTGTGTGTGTGTGTGTGTGTGTGTGTGTGTGTGTGTGTGTGTGTGTGTGTGTGCATTTGTTTATTGTCTGTGCAGCTCTGTATGCGATTTTGTGTGTGTGTGTGCCATCAGCAGCACTATATGTGTGTGTGCTTGCGCGCATGGGTTCGTGTGCTTGTTGTTTGGTGCAGCAGTGGGTCAGACAGTCTAAGCTCTTTATCCCGGTTCAGCCGGCCACCACACAGCCTGGTGAGGACCTAAAGTATTGGCGTCAGCACAGTAAATAAATCACTGCACTGGGAGCCGGTGCAGCCACCATTCTCTGGTCCAAAATATCAGAGCGGAACCAAGGCCATCATAATACGACAGCTTCTACCTATCAGATTCTACCCCGGCCGGAACGCATTCCCCTGCGCCGGCTCACAAATGAATCATGCATTTATTCATGACATCCCCATTCAGACCCTCTGTGCTGCATGTTTATGCTGAGTTCAGCGGTCCACGCTGTCCGTTATCACAAAGGAGACGAGGATTCACTAGAATGCGTCTCGCATCTGGATGATATTGTCCACCGAAAGTTGGTCTGCTTTCTCAGAGCTCAAGCAGATTTATGAGCGACCGGCGGGTTGTTTGTGGATTATGAAGGAGGTACATCGAATACACACGCACACACGCACGTGCAAGTGTACTCACACACACACACACACACACACACGCATGCACGGGCAAACGCACATATATAGATACAATTTCATTTCAAAATCGACAAATATTAAAACAGACTATAGATTAATATCATATATAAATATATTTTTGTGTTATTCTTATAAAATACCAGCCGATGATATATCATCAAACCGGGTCTGTCAATCCACTTTCAGTCAAGTAACAAACAATAAGATGGATTCAAAACCCAGCGAGCAATCAGAACACAGAGAATCAATTACAACGCCCAATCAGGCGAGGGTTTAAAAGAACCGTCCGTCCCCCTCTTCCCCTCCCACTCGCCCCTGAAGGCGATGACCCCCAAAAAACCCTCTGACCTTCCCCTCCAGAAGCTGGAGTTGCTAAAACAGACGGCCAGAGGTCATCAGACCCGTTATCGCCGCTGGACAGAGAACGGAGGACGAGGGGGGGGGGGGGGCAGGACACGCAGGACGCGTCGTGAAGAGATAACGTTGTTCTAGCTGGAGGTATCAGAGGCGCGGCGCTGAATGGTGTCTACAGGGTCACGCATCACGTCTGGGAGAGCATTGTTCTGCACCTCCATCAGAAGCACTATCTGGAACCCCCATCAGACACACAGTGGGAGCGTCTTCTGTAAGGTGAGGGACGCCGTGCGGTGATGATAACCAGTCGAGCCCCGATGACCTTTCGACTGCAGACGCACGGATACCAAACGCAGACTAGACCGCAAACGCAGGGGACGCACGCTGAAGGAAACCTACGACCCACTGACTTCTTGCAGTGTAGTGGTTTAATCTCACTCTACGTTGCTATCTTTCCTTCTGATTCAACAGTACATCGTAAACAAAAGTGTCAACCTTTGAAAGTGAGGGCTCTAGTGGAGTGTCTCTGAGTGACTGACAGATGCCCCCCCCGCCCACTATTGTGTGGGTGGAGCCCCTAGTGCCTTTTCCGCCTGTCATGTGTCACTCAGACCCACTCTGATTGGCAGCTGCAACGAGATTAGGCTCTGATCTGTGATAAGAGCTGCCACTAAGAAGACACACAAACACTGCCTAATCTAATTGTGTGTGTTCGTGTGTGTGCGTGTGTGTGTGTGCGTGTACGTCAGACAGAGTCTGTTTCTGTCTGTGTATGTTTTTAAGTTGCTGGCAGTTCATGCGTCGTACACACACACACACACACACACACCATTTTAACCAGCCTAATATCTCGTATCCGACTCTCCCACAGGGAACCAACGACACAGGCGCCTGGCTGTCGCGCTGCAGTAGCCATGGCAACGAGTCATCAACACAACCCACGCAGGCTGGGAGACCAGGCAAACCGAAATGAAAAGCTTGAATCCAGCCGGTACAGAACAACTGCCCCCCCCCCCCCCCCCCCCCCCCCCCCATGCCCCCGGTGGGTGGGGTCGCACAGCTGGAAGGGTTCGGGTGGAGTGATGGCCAAACCTTGAGGATGAGCCACACCTTGAGGATGGCCTACACCTTCAGGATGGGCCCCACCTTGAGGATGGGCCCCACCTTGAGGATGGGCCCCACCTTGAGGATGGGCCACACCTTGAGGGTGGGCCCCACCTTGAGGATGGGCCACACCTTGAGGATGGGCCACACCTTGAGGACGGGCCCCACCTTGAGGATGGGCCAGACCTTGAGGATGAGCCACACCTTGAGGATGAGCCACACCTTGAGGATGGGCTACACCTTGAGGATGGGCCACACCTTGAGGATGGGCCACACCTTGAGGGTGGGGCCCACCTTGAGGGCTGCAGGGTGTGAGCAGCCACTCCCTGTGTGTGGAGCAGCTCCACTAAACTGCTGACTTCAGACACTCGGATGCGGCCGCGGCGCAAAAGATGCTGCCAAGCTATTTTTACACACACAGTGTGTGAGTGCTGCGATGCGTGCGCACGTCTAACTGCGTGAGTGCACGTGCACGTGTCAGGGGGTGGGTACATGCATGTGTGCCTGCTTGCTTGTTTGTGTGCATCTTTGTGTGTGTGTCTGTCTATGTGTCTGTGTGCATATGTGTGTGTGTGTGTGTGCTTGTGTATGCCTGTGTGTGTATGTGTGTGTATGTGTGTGCGTGCCTGTGTGATGTCCATGAACGCGTGTGTGTGTGATCGTTAGTGTCCCTGATCTGCATGTCTGCGTGTGTGCGTGTGTGTGTGTGTGTGCGTGCACAGCGTCCCAAGCCAGCGAGGATAAATGGGGGTTGTCAGGAGCCTGGCACGGTCAAGGTGACCGTCTGCCGGGGCCCTCTCCGGCAGGAGGAGGGCCGCAACGTCGCCCCTGGCAACAGGATGTCGTGCTGGCGCCGTGCCAACCGGAGGAGCTGTGCCAGTTCCAGCGGACAACAGGAACCCAGAATAACCCTATTATTAGGTCTCCTTCTCTCCTGTCCTCATTCTGATCAACAATGCACCGACTGACCCGGCACTGGGGTCTCCGCCTCCTGGTTAAGCCAATCACGGCGCAGCGCGGTGTGGGGCCGCACTCTCGCTCTCTCTCGCTCACGCCCTGAGGGGGTGAAGGAGTTGATGGAGTGAACGCTAAGCGGCAGGTGGTCCGTGGCGGGCACGCCCACGCGCGTTAGCCTCCGCGAGAACGCCTACCTGCGAGCTAAACAGACAGCTGCACCCAGAGGCGTCACCGAGGCGGGAAATCGCCGACGCCTTCTGCCGCCCACGCACGTCACCGCACGCCATCGTGGGCCCACGCACGCCACCGCGTAGAGCGGGGAACAGGTGAGGCGCGGTGGATTCGGAAATAAACGCGAGAACGTGGGGATTGTTATTTTCGCGTTTTTTTCCCCCTCGCTAATGACAAACAACAAAGAGGCAAGAAATAAAAGCGGCGCATATGGAGGAGAGGGAGGGCGTTCAAAGCAGGGCCGTGGCTGCCCACCATATGGTGCCACTAATTACTGTTTGTCGTTGCCACGGAGAGCCCCCCCAAAAAGAGAAAGGCTTGAAGAGAGACGGGAAAACACAGTCCGGAAAAAAATTGAAGTTTTTCATTGTTTTGATTTTTGTTGAGTTGTGTTGTTGTTGTTGGTGGTTTAACACGTTTGTCATCGCAGCCCGAAAAGGAATCGATTCTCTCTCGTGGTCTCTAGGGATTCCTGAGAAATTGCTGCTCAAACGAGGCCACTAATAAAGGAGTATTTATCCCTCAAAGGACGCTTTTTGTTACCTTAATGTGTGTTTGAAGACGAAAACAAATTGAGTTTGATGTAATTCTGTAATTACTTTTCTTTTTTCCTTTCATCTCGGGATTGGATGCGATAAATTCGATTTTAATCCATTTCCCTTCCCCAGATCCATGAATAGAGCTGCCCTGATGAAGGTGTATCTAGTCCAGACAGAGTCCCCCCCCGTGTATCTAGTCCCCCCCCCCCCCCCCCCCCCCCCCCCCCGGCTCTAAGCTCAACGGGGAGACAATACGAAGAGACTGCTTCATTGATTCTTATTGAGAGAGCGCTCACTCAGAAGGTCAACTCCATGACTCCGCCCCTAGCAACGCCCGGGGGCGCGGCCAACACCGGAGACAGGAATCCATTTTATGTTCTCCTTGGTAAAAACACTTTCTTTCAGGGGAACTATGACACAAGGGCTCTCGTGTCATAATTGTGTGTCTGCCCTGGGGGCCGTCAGATATAATATCATGTAGACATGAGGCGCCCCCTCCCTCCCAGGCAGAGAGGGGAGATTCATAATTAAAGAAAATAAAATATTTAGATTCATTAACGGGGGCAAACGGCATGAATTATAACCATTAAGATCTATTATATTAAACAAGGGGCTGTTTTTAACTACACAAAACTCGCTTGTCCGTTGTGTTCCTTTGACACAAAAAATATATTTTTACTGATGATACAAAAAGCCAGCGTGTCCCCTCATAGCCTGCGCTATGAAACCATCCATTAAAACACATTTATTTAACCCTGCAGTAAACCTCTCCCTTCAGTGTGTGATAATACATAAAAACGCTAAGCTGTAGCAGAGTCCGCTAGCTGAGTTATCACCTCCTCCTCCCCCCCCTCCCCAACTCCCTCCTCCTCCTCCTCCTCCCCCCTCCCCACCTCCCTCCTCCTCCCACACCTGCAGACGGGGACGCGGCCAGCAGCCGTGTGGCCGCCCGGTGACGCAGTCCGGCTCCTCGCGGACACAAACTGCCAGCTCAGAAGCCACAACGGGAGCGGCCATATTGGATCCTGGCTTCCGTACCGCCTGACTTCCCGGTTCTGTTAATCCAGATCTCACAGAGCAGAGGGAGAGGGAGAGGGAGAGGGAGAGGGAGAGGGAGAGGGAGAGGGAGGAGAGTTCTCCGGCACAGACCGGAGAGCCGAGCTCGCTCCAGACTGCACGTGACGCAGAGCTCTGCAGATATGTCTGGTGTGGAGGTACTACTGCACACAGGTGATTCCCACATGAAACCAGGGGAGGCGAATCCTCTCACTATGAGTCAAATACTATGAGCATAAGTATACACATACACACGTATATCTCATTAATGCTTATGGTGTGTGATTGATACAGAACTGTA
Source organism: Gadus chalcogrammus (assembly GCF_026213295.1). Classification (NCBI taxonomy): domain Eukaryota; kingdom Metazoa; phylum Chordata; class Actinopteri; order Gadiformes; family Gadidae; genus Gadus; species Gadus chalcogrammus. The sequence continues at coordinate 3,531,665 of NC_079432.1, forward strand.
CACGTGTTATGCATACAGCTGCAATTGATTTGACCATTTGGAGCGTATTGGTATACACTGTAAGCATACATGCATGCATATATCACTAGTGCTTACAGTGCTATTGATACAGAACCATGTATGCGTTGGGTGCACGGCGGTAATGGATTCAGCGCTCGGAGAGTGTCACGGTGAACGCTAAAGTCCGTAATGAGACAGCACACCGTGTCTGCCGTCAGCGCCGAGCTGAGAGGAGAGAATAGACTTCATCTCGTCAGCTCCTCTGCGGATTAGCCCAGCTTCCCCTCTCGATCCCGTCTACACACACACGCACTAGCACACACACTTGCAGACTGTGTCGTGCACAAATCCCACAACACCAAACGCACATGCACACAGACATATGTAAACTGACATGCGCACGTGGGATCACAGGCACACATACACACACAAACACACAATCACACGCACTCAAACACGACCAAAGCTACAACAGATGTCCTGCAGCAGGAAGACTGCAGTGACTGGCCGATGACAGCACCGCAACTTATAAGCACTGTTCACACAGACACACACTGTACACAACCGACACTGTACACACCATAACCAGTATCAATCCTACAGCCCTCGTACAGCACCAACCCCTCGCACTGACGACAGCAGCAGCAGCAGCGACGTACCTCCGGAGCTCACAGGGACGCTCTGCTGAGTCATGCCCGGGGAGGAGAGCGTTGCCATGGTGTCGGTCAGGAGAGAGGGGGCGGGGGGGGGGGGGGTGTCACCTCCAAGACCGCCGCATCCCGAGGCAGCGCGGTCAACGACTGCACGAGTGCGTGTGCGTCTGATTGCGAGCGTATGCAAGTGTGACGACGGGTGTGCGCGGGTGAGTGTGACTGCGGGTGTGTGCGTCTGATTGCGGCCGAGTACGAGTGTGCGGCGGCGAGCGTGTGCGTCTGAGGGGCGGGTGAGTGTGCGGGGAGTGTGGCGGCAGGTGCCTGCGACTGCGGGGAGGGGGTGGGGGGGGGGAGTGAGTAAGCGTTCTCCGCCTCACCTTGGAGCCTCTGCATCACGTCGGCGATAGCCCTGGCAGGGTGCCCGTAGCGGCGGGGAGACGCCATGCAGCCGCACAGAGGTCAGGATCCAGTCGCATCCGGGCTACCAGCAGATGCTCCTCTCTCCCCCTCTCTCCCCCTCTCTCCCTCTCCGGCTACGACACACACAGCCAGACCGGGCTCTGGGGAGGTGTCTCCGCTGTGGTCGGCGGTCCCGTGGGTTTGACTTTGTAAATATCCTTGTGGAGACGGATCCGTCGGGTCCACAGTGCTGTGTGCTAACTCTGAGCAGGTCCCAAGTTTTCCCTCTGGAGCCGCAGCGACAGCAGCCTGCGATTCCTCCAAGTCTCCCCGGCCCCTCCCCTGATGAGGATGATGAGGGTGATGAGGGTTGATGATGATGATGAGGGTGAGGGTCTTCGTCTCTGTGGTCGAAGCTGTAGACGTGCGCACCGGGCTCGTGAGCTGAGTGTCTCGGCGGTACCTGTCCTCTCTCTCTCTCTCTCTCTCTCTCTCTCTCAGCAGCCTCTGACTTCTGCACACTGTTCTGCATGTACTGCCACCTGCTGTCCAATCAAAGGGACTTTCTCTCCACTGCTACGGATGGATCAGCCAATGAGGCGCCTCGGTCAGTACTTACTGATCCTATGGGGAATAGAAGATAAGTTATGGTTTGAGGTGTGCGTGTGTGCGTGTGCGTGTGCGTGTGTGTGTGTGTGTGTGTGTGTGTGTAAGCAGGACAGTGAGAGACATACACATTGTGATCTGTCTGTCTGTGTCTTTGTCTGTCTGTCCGCTGTCCGTCTGTCTGTGTGTGAGAGCAGACACACACAAAGACACACACACACACACACACACTCGTCAAGATCAGTAATTAACTAAAGTCAAATGGGATGGTGATTCAGCAGAATTGAATCCTTTTCCCCAGTGCAAAAGGATAAGAAGTGCAGTGCAAAATTCTGCTGCGGGATTGTTTACCATTGAAATACATTAGGACAAACTGAAATGTCCTGACGCTAGCACTGAACTATCTCAACACAATCCCCCGGCCAGGAGAACCACCTCTCTCCTGTCCAACACGGACCCCGGAGGGGTGATGGTAACGTGTATGAAAGTGTATCATCTGCCCTCTGCTAAGCCAATCACAGTGTTTGTTTTAAATGTACGTGTGGAAGCGCACCGTGCATTCTGTGTGTGTGATCCAATTACGCGAGTCCTTTCATCATCTAAGGGGAGCAGAGCCCAAGCCTCGTCCAGTCAAGGGCCGAGAGAGGAAACGACGTGGACATGAAACAGGATAGAAGATGATACATGATTATTTATCAGACTCGATTTTTCTCCATCTAGCAAACAAGATTGGAGCTTCCAATCTTGTTTGCTAGATGGAGAAACACACACACACACACACACACACACACACACACACACACACACACACACACACACACACACACACACACACACACACACACACACACACACACACACACACACACACACACACACACGTTTTGTGTAAACACATTACTCTGATTACTAAATGACCTAATCATGCAAATGCTTTGATTTTATGACTATGGACCAAAGCCATATGTCACAGAAAAACACATTTCCACTTTCAATTATAGCTGTTTAAGTATACTTGGAGAGTTGGTTAAAGGTAATGTGCAGGTCGTAATTAACCAAAAGGAAAATGTTACATTGTTGATACATGATTGCTTGTTGATGGCCCGTCTGCTTAAAGTCAGACTCCAAGCAATCCATTTTGGAGTTCCACCAGTCGACACATTCAAGGCATCGAAATCAGCATTACAAATCCGCAAATGTATATTTTATAGTCTGGTCTTCGCTGATAAGTTCCACCCGGCTTCTGCCGCTTCATTCTCCCGCTGCATTACCGGTGGAATATAAAACCCGGTGGATGGATGGACGGCGCTCTGCTGCGTCAACGCTTTGCTGATGCCAACGTTTCTGCGCAGCGCGGCTATAAGAGGTGACCTCTCTCCCTCTCTTTCCCTCTCACTCTATCTCTCGCCCCACAAGACCGAGCCGATTCAGCTTGAAATTTAAAACAAACTGCTGCAGCAGACGGATTAAAAGGGCGCGCACACAATCCACACGCACACACACACACACACACACACACACACACGCACACACACACACACACACACACACACACAGGTAAACATGGAGAAGTAACTTCAGCCGGTAGGGGTGTGTGTGAGCGTCGTTCTCTTTTAAATTGGGACTCGGGAGACTGATGGCCTAGTGTGAGTGCACCCTCAGGGTGCACTCACACTAGGCCATCTGGCCGTGGCCGTTGGCCGTCTCAACTGTGGCCTGGCCACGGTAGGCTCTTGTACATACGTCATCACGTCGTAACACGTCATCGCCATGCGTCCGCTACATGGACCATAATAAGTCTGCCGCCAGTCAGAGTTTTAACAACAATGGACAACAACACAGGGAACACAATTCGCACTTTGCTGAGTCTGTTGCTTATTTGGAGGTCAGATAAGAGCCCACTCTCACTGCTGTTTTTTTCGAGTACGCAAAAAAACGTAAACATCGCTTGACGCCATGTTTACCGTTTAATGGGAAAGAATGCTCGTCGCCTTTATTATGTCCATGGTCATCGCATGGACCATAGTCATCCAGCTCAGGTTGCGTTGCCGTGCGTGTGCGCGTTTCTGCTCATTAGCATCTGTACCGGGGCGGCCCGTACCGTAGCAGCACACCTCTCCCAAGTGGCCAAGTTGGCCTAGCCTGGCCACACTCACACTGGCAGATTTGAGCACGGTTAGGTGTGAAAACGGCCATTTAAATGCATGATCCCAAAGTGAATGACTTGTATAACTAATCAATGGAACTCAATGATCAATCGAAATTATGGATTGAGAGTGATTCCCCCCCGCCAATCATGAAAATCATCCTCACCGTCTGCCATCAATCCTGAGAGGAGGGCAGCAGCAGTGGGGTATACCACGAAGCTCGCTGAACATACCCAGGCTTTCTTGGGAAAACCTGGCTCGACAGAGCCGCAACTCGCAATCAGAGTTAAATGGTACCACGAAGCTCACTTTAGATTCAATTAGTTGAACCAGGTTTTCCGCTTTAGGTTCAGTGCGCGTTCACGTGAAAGGGGCGTTTTTTGCGTCATTTTTCTCACCTTTACGATAGATCAAGCAGTCTATATGCGTATAAGTGAAAAGATTCTGCATATTGTCTGTAAAATAACTATGCCAAATGCAGAATTGTTCGCCATTAATCCAAATAGAATGATGATGATTTAAAAATGCATAAGCAACGTCCATCCTGCCTTATTCTATCATTTAGGGAATTCACTTTAAATACAACCTATTTAAGAAATATATCGCATGTTGTCGACCGCTGAGAGGTAGCGTTTGTAGCGTAGTGGATTAGTATAAGACCCGAACGCCAGCGATCGGGGTTCAAATTCGCCGGTCTATCATCATGCATTTTACCCCCATAGATGTGGTGCCAGCACGGCCTTGAAAATATGGGTTCAAGTTCGAAATAAGCACAAAAAAATAATTCCATATGCTTTAGCGAATAAGTATTCCATATGCATGAGAATTGGGACTTTTTAAGCTTCACATAAATTCGCGTCACTTGGGAGTCGAACCCTCCGCGCAGAAATTCAAGACTGACGCGCTACCTCCACTCTAGCACTCTGTCGAGGAGACACAATGCGCAACAGTAATCATTGTCTACATAAGGTCCAAAAGGACGATAAAATAACGAACACCCTCTGATGAGAATCTCTATCTCTCATGAAGAACCCCAATTTCGTTGTTTGTACAATGACAATACAGTCTGAAATCTGAATATCATCAGACAATGCCAAGGGATCGGTTCTGTCCCGTAAAACCCTTGTCTCCGGAGAGACGCCTGTACGAGAAGTACGCCGGGTCCACGGGAACACCCACAAATGGTGACGCCATTGTCAGAGTAGGGGCTAGGAAGCTGCGCACGCCGATTTAAGTAGCCGATCTCCGGCTAGACTAAGCCGAAAAACTACTCCGGACCAGGTTTGGTTGCGAGCATAAGTCACCATGGTGATACAGCGACGCTAAAAGAGATCGACTTTCGTGGTACAACTTACCCAGGCTTGGAGCTCAACATACCTCGCTAACCCTCTGAAAGCGAGCTTCGTGGTACAGGGCACAGGCCTTCTTCACGTGAGAGACAGCCATTTTGTCAGTCCTTCGGTTTGTTTCCTTCACCGAATCACATTTAAAATGTTTTATAACTTCTATAGCTAGTCTTTGACCGTTTAGTTTATGACCTTTAATTTATAGTTGTTTGTTGTTCACTAGAACCAATTGTGCAACGCAGTTGTTGTAGAGTAGATGAATGTTACCTGACGCGACCGCGCCACGCAGTTGTTGTAGATGAATGTAACCTGACGCGGTTCTGGTTTTGTTTGAGTACGGCGCCCTCTACTGGTCACACATGAGAAGCACAGCAACCAGGAACATGATTTGTAAGCAAATACGTTTTTTTTTTGAAACAGGCGGCTTATTTTTTCATCCTGATGCTCAACAATGTCAATAATTGCAAAGATTTTTTTACATTATTTTTTATTATAACTTTTCAGAGACTCAGTTCAACTCCTATAGTCAAATGCAATTATAGTAAGGCTATTTTGATAAAGGGGTCTGCTAAACGCTGTACAGTCTGGAGGGAAAGACCATGCGGTAGCATAGCAGAAAAAAACAAACCAGAACAGAACAAAAATACCCTTAGTGGTGACCATCAGTCACTCCCCCATATAAATAACCCAACCGTCTCCTAATGTGTATCGCCTCCTAAATCCTATTGTAAGCACAACCACATGATACAACACAACCACCGATTGATTGGAGCGCGTTCCTGGTCCCAGATCAGCCCTTCTTCACCCACCAAGACTCAGACAGCCGCCAGTCTCCACTGAGCTGGCAGGAGCTAGCCTAAAGTCTGAGCTCACTGACAAGAAGCCCAGATAACCACACGCTCATTGTTTTGGAAACCACGCACTGCAAAGAGTAGTATCGCCGTTTCAGCGGTCAACGTTTCCGTTGCTGGTCGTCGTCTCTGGTCGTCTTCAGGCCTGTGGTGGAGCCGCAGCCGGTGGTGTATGGGGTGTAACAGTAGTAGAAGACTAAGATGTTTGTCATACTCTGTCGACGGGAAAATCACAACGAGGTGTGTGTGAGGAGACGTCCGCGTGGCGGAAAAACAGGGAAGGAAGAGAGTGGGGAGAGGGTTAGGGAGAAGGAGAGAGAGAGAGGGAGAGAGGGAGGGAGGGAGAGAGAGAGGGAAATGATAGGGAGAGAGGACCTGAAGGGGGAGAGGGGAGGGAGAAGGAGAGGAAAAGAGGGAGAAGGAGAGGGAAAGGGAGAGGGAGGGAGGGAGGGGGGGAGTTCCCAGGGGTCGTGGGAGGTGATACTGCTGTACATCAATCAAAAACCTCAAGGAAGTGATTGCAGAGGAAGTGATTACAGCAACACCCCCCCCCCCCCATCCCTCCCCACTTGCGGTCCTCCAGGATCTCTGGCCTGCGCTGATAAGCGGCCCGCGCCGCTCACTCCAAGCAGAAAGGCAGGAAATGTGACAGTGAAGTTTTCCGCTTCCATAAACAAAAGCTCCGCAGCAGGGCCAGCCTTGGAGGGGAATCCTGTGGGCCTCAGGGCTGACTCTGCCCCTCTGAGGAGGGTGACGGGAGGGAGGGAGGGAGGGAGGGAGGGAGGGAGGGAGGAGGGAGAGAGGCGGACAGAGAGAGAGGCAGGAGAGAGCAAGGAAGGGGGAAGAGGGCGACAGAGAGAGTGAGGAAGGGAGGAGAGAGAGGATGTAGAGAATTACTTCCAAAGAGTCATACCAAGATAGGAATTAGAATAGGTAGCGGTGGGGAGAAAGCGAGACAGTGAGTGAGAGAGAGGGAGAGAAAGGGAGAGAGGGTTAATCTAAAGTGAGCCAACTCGGAGGGAATATCATGGCAGAAAACAACACAAATCTTTTCCTGGAAATACTTCAGTCTTTTGATGTTGGTGAGTTCAGCGGTCGGTTTCCAGTGTGTTTGATGTGGTCCATTTCATTGCCGCTGTTCTTTTCCTTTGAAACCTCAGGTTATTTGCATCTTAGAAAAGGATGTGTGCAAACGAATGGCATGCAAACGAAAACTAACCGATTAATGCAAATATTTTGCAGCGCTACGCTTTAAAAGATATGTCTGAGGATACTCTAATCCAGAGTAGATTTCCCAGCTGTTCGGTCTCTTCCATTTTCCCAGATGTCATTCCCAGATGAGTCCTTGCAAACGTCTGTGTTTCTTCCTTCCCTTCACTTATAAACATTGAGAGGAAACAGAAAAGTTCAACTCAAGACGTAATAAAATATTTTTTATATCAAGGAACTGATGTGTTTTCGTTGGCAGCGGCTCCCTCGGGTTCGTTCTGCCTTGGCCACGGTATTATTTTCCTTCTCTTTAGCGCTCGCACTCTCTTTATTTTCCCCTTCACATGCGCTGGAACTATTGCCTCCGAGCCATTGGGGGAATTCTGATAGACAGAGGTCAATCGTTTTATGTCTGAGTGAGAATGAATAATAATTAGCGGGTGAACTGCGGTGAACGAGACGGACAGAGGACAACCAGTGCTTTTTTCGTGGCACCGTCTCGCAAGACAATCTTGGAACTGATTAGTTGAAAGGAAACTGTTTCCTGCAAGCATGGCAACATTTGTTTTGAACCTCTAATTATGTGGGACGAGATGATGATAAGAACATTGTGTACCGTGTAATATACAATGATTGTGCTACATTATGAGACTTCTATTCTCGTCATCCTATGTTTTATTAATTTTTATGAATTCATAGTGACGGACGGGTGCTAGGACGAGATAATGAGCGCTTTCATGTTTTTACTTTCAATTCAATTCAATTCTATTTGTGTAGTCCTTCATCACCATTACAGTCTCAAAGGGCGTTACAGGCCAAATATTTATGCCACCCCCCTGACCCAAGCCCATAAGAGGGCAAGAAAAAAAATTCCCTTAATCAGCAAGGAAGAAATCTGGAGAAGGAACTTAGAGTTAGAGAATATACACACATGCATGCATACATACATACATACATACACACACACACACATACATAGATACATGCATACATGCATGCATGCATACACGCATACATGCATGCACGCATACACGCATGCACGCATACACGCATGCAGGCATACACGCATGCAGGCAAAACACTTTAACCTCTTAAACTCGAGGTTCCCTAGATTTGGGAAGACCGTGATCTCACACAGCAAAAGGCATACAAAACTGCCCTTATTATGTAGAAATAGTCAAATTAAACATGAGAACCTCCGCTACAAGCACATGTAAGTAATTTGTACACACACCAAACACCACACAAACACCAAGCATATTAATTAGACTAATTAGACAATTATAGGCTGGAGCTTAAGAGGTTAAATGGATGATGAGGTGCTGGCCGGTTAACCACAAGTCTCCTCTCTCCTCAGTCCCCCTGATCATCGCCTTCTGTGTGTCCATCGCGGTGGGCCTGCTCCTGGGGACTCTGATCTACGTCCTCCTCACCTGGCTGTCCCGGCGGCGAGCGGGCTCCGCCGTCATCACCCGGCGCCCGTTGTACCGCCCGGCGCTCGTGTCCCCGCGCGCCCGCCCGGGCTTCAGCCGCAACAGCAGCTACGACCGGCGCAGCAACAACAGCCTGGTGAGCGCCGCCTTCAGCTTCCACCGGCAGCTCTCCCCGCCCGGGGACCAGGCCGACCCGCTGGGCCGCAAGTCCAGCTTCAGGGCCTCCACCTTCTACCCGCTGCGCCAGTGCAGCCAGATCGCCCGCGAGGCCGAGGAGGGCAGCCCCGGCGCGCTTCCCCGGACCCAGAGCCTGACGGCCACGCCGGGGTCCGCTCACACCGCGGTGGGGACCCCCACGACGGCCACCGCCGCGGCAGCCCCAGCCAGGCCAGAGTCCTTCTGGGGTCACGGCGGGGTCAGGGGCTTCCAGGCCACACAGACTCCGCCTCCGGCCTATGAGAGCATCGTCAAGGCTTATCAGGAGACACGCACCTGAGAAGAGACCAGGACTGGTGTGAGACTGTGTGTGTGTGTGTGTTGTGTTGTGTTGTGTTGTGTGTGTTTGTGTGTGTGTGGGCGCTGAAGATGGATTTAGTAACTCATGACGGAATATCGATGAGGAGGAGGACGCAGGGTATGGAATGCATAAGGAATGCAGAGTGAAAGACTTTGAGATGTCCAGCCCTACATCTTAGGGCTGGACATCTACTGAATGAACAAGTGACCAGGATTGAATAAGTGATCAGATTTTGATTTGACATAAAGTATCTATTTTGTAAGATAGATGTGTGAAAACTAGAAAGTAATGTAATGTAATTACCAGAAAGTGACAATGTTTGCACATGTATAGACCAAAACAGCACAGTGCTTATAGCATCATTTATAATGTTGCATGATACGATGAACCATGTGTTTATGATATTTAACTTAATGATGGATCAGTATAACTGGTGGTGGTCATGGTGCAATGCTTTTGTACACTACTTTCATAACTTTTACCATTAAAATACTTTTACATCTTGCAGATATGATGGGTTGTGTAAGCCAACTTCTGTGTGTGTGTGTGTGTGTGTGTGTGTGTGTGTGTGTGTGTGTGTGTGTGTGTGTGTGTGTGTGTGTGTGTGTGTGTGTGTGTGTGTGTGTGTGTCTCGATTAGAAATTAATAAACTCATAATTTAAAGCTACAATGCAATGGCATTCAGTCACTTTTACTGGATGTCGTTGTTACTTTTGTTGTTACTTGTTTCAAAATAGAAAGGATGTAAATTCCTGACCTCATATGTAATTGAAAACAATTAATTGTTTGTGTGATATGCAAATTAGTTATGATTCGTTTTAAAGGTGTGTTGCATAATGGTGTGTTTATAAACTAGGGGCTGCGTTCCTGACAAACTCAAACCTCGGGAAAACGAGCTCCAACTTGTTAAAACTGAATTTAACGGTTGTCGTTACAGGTCGTTAATTTGGGTAGGATTTCAGACCTCAAAATTGCTCGACTTGCCGTCAGTAACAACATCAAACATGGCAGCTTTCGTCAATGGGAATTAAACAGTTAATAGTTATTTTACCGATTGAATTAGCCAGCCAGTGTTTTCCTCTCCATAAATGTAATATTTAACGATTGGACTTCGAAATGCATCATGGGATTTTTTGTCGGCAGTACACCGTCATTTTGAGTTACTTCGAGAGATGCAGTAACATCAAATCCTGTCCATAACCTAGATATATTTATAAAAAAAAAAAAATACTCACTTTGTCTAGAGGGACAAACGCTGTCGCAGTTTCAAACACAACAATGTCTCCCCATAATTACAAATAAATCCACGATTAATTACTAAACAATGACCCATGGACGTGAGGAGGACACCAAATTACCAAGTTACAGCGTCGGAAGTCGGGGTGTCTGATTTCCGAGTTGTCCTGAACGAGCCGGTGGTTCAGGGCGCTTCTAGCTCCACGGGGGACGCGGCTCACCGTCACTGTCGGACCACGCCGCAGACCACCAGGGTACCGGGTTCCTGTCCTATCATTTGCTTTGATAGAACCGTAAAGAAGACATTGCTGCATTTGTGCAACTCGTAAGTGAACGCCTTGCAGTAAACATGAAGCTGAGTTAGGTTAGCATTAGCCTAGCCCTGTGTGTGTGTGTGTGTGTGTGTGTGTGTGTGTGTGTGTGTGTGTGTGTGTGTGTGTGTGTGTGTGTGTGTGTGTGTGTGTGTGTGTGTGTGTGTGTGTGTGTGTGTGTGTGTGTGTTTTATTTTTTTTAGGGGTGCGTGTTAGGGGTGCGTGTGTGTTTCCGGGGTGCGTGTGTGTGTCAGGTTATAGTTCTGACAGGTCATGACGTCAACGCGAGCCACTCTCTTCATGCTCTTATTTCAAGTACCAACAATAGCGTTCTTCTCGACAAACGATACATGCTATATGCAGGGATCTATTACGCTGCGTTTAGCAAGTTGGCGTAATTTTAAAGTCTGGTGACCTGAGCTTGAAGTAGTTTTCATTTACATATCTGGGGTAATAAACCATGAATACAACTCTACAGTTACAAGATGAGACAGGCGGCAGGCCAGTCTCTGAGTGTTTCTGAAGATCAAGACATGGTTTATAATAACAGCTGATGTGCCTGAATGGTGTGCTCTTCAGCCTGTGTATAACTGTGTAGATTTGTACGGGTCCCGCCCACGATCAGTATAATGAAATGTTAATTTACATGTTGCAGTAAAAAGCTTTTGAAAGGTTTTTTTGTGGTTACCTCAAGTGTCTTCTTTCAGTCCATAAATTGAATCAGTTCAACGTGCGATTCGTGTGTGGTCCAAAAAAAGGAAGAGAGTGGTATCATAACAACAATTGTGTGTGCACTGTAGACACTTCCGCCAGCTATAGAAACTTATGTAAGCCGATCTATTTTTGAGTTTAACATTGTGCGCCTCTCCTAAGGTCCCTGAACTAACCAAAGCCTCCTTGGTGGGGCTAGGTCGTCTTTAGTGCTTGTTTATTTCCCGGTGATAAGGTGCGGTTCACCACATGTTGCTGTGGCTCCAGACTCCCTCTGCAGGTGGACGATGTCCGTGGCTGCCCTGCGCCTGATCCGCTGTCGGAGGCTCAGCACCACAGGATCGGGGGCCAGGAGAGTTCTGCCATGGAAGCACATGAGTAAGGGTTTAAGTGTTAATAATTGACACACAGGGTGTACTGTTCTATTCTGTAAGGCTCCTCATTATCGTACCCGGGGTCAAACTATACTGTCTGAACCTTGTCTTGACTCTCTAACTGACTTTTTTTTTCTGTGTGCACATTTTCAGAGAAGATTGCTAAAGTGACAAGCGCAGTGGTACTGGGGTAAGTCTTCTATTGTCTCCCTTTCTCCCTCTCGTTTCCCTCTCCCTCTTGTATCCCTCTCGTATCTCTCTTGTATCCCTCTCCTTCTTGGTAGCAGGTTGCGGTTAAAGAATGTCACAGACTCTCCATCGTCACTGTACTGACTGACCGCGTCTCTCCTCTACCTGATGCCCGTTCTCCTCCCTCAGAGGCTGCGTCTTCATCACGTATGAGATGCTCCAGCTGGACAAGGCCTTGACCCTCGACACGCAGGCCGCCCAGCAGGAGAGATACCAGTCCTTCATTTACCTGAAGACCAACCCCTCCCACGAGCGGGAGAGCACTGCCAAAGGTATTCCCTTTCACGGGTTGCACGGGAAAATATGTACTTTGTTCTTGGATAGTTTAGAAACATTACTGTGTTATGTCCTCGTGCACATAAGCCGCGTTCAAAGTATCGTTATTCTCATGACTTTTTAATCTAGTTTGGTTTGTTGTTAACGTTTTAGTTCACAGCTCATTCGTACCGCATCTCGTCTCTAGTGTTACATAAGCCCTCGGGTATTAATGTGGAACGTTTGAAAGCATGAGGTGTTTTGCCTGGATGAGCCGTCGAGGACGTGATTCAGATGGGGATGTCCAGGTGTTCAGTGTCCTCGGTTTCACTTCCTCCAGTCTTCCATTTCCTGTTGACCTACGACCCCGTGTCGGTTCAGTGCTCTCACTTCCAACTTCCTGCGTTGTTATACAGTATTACTATTCAATGCAGCCCAGTGTGTCATCCCTCCATTTTTCTTTTCATAAAAATAAACAGCATAACCGGACCAGGTTTCTTTCAACTTCATGCGAAAGCCCTTCTTCCGTAGACTTATGTAATAGGTTCTCTCTCTCTCTCTGTCTGTCTCTCTCTGCCTCTCTCTTTGTCACTCGCTCTGCGTTCTCCGTTTCTCTTTGTGTACTTTTCAGAGATCACCCAGAAAACGAGGAAAGAGCTTCATAAAGTAGCCAGGAAGTTCATGGAGATCTCTTCCAGGATCTTGCTGCAACCACTAGATGGTAAGAAAACGCCCCTTCCCACAACCTCAACACACTTCCACTCGAAACGGGAAGAAAATGCAGACATGGGTTTCACATCACGTATTAACGTGTCCTTGAACAGGGCATGGTTGACCACCACAACAACAAGGTTCATCACCAGAAATATTGCGACGGACGTTTTTGATGTGGAACACGTTGTCGTCAGAGGAAACACCCGGCCATCTGGCTAAGACCTCCAAAGGGATCGTGTGGACACAAAAAAAACTTGTCTCATTCACTATCGAGTTATTCTCACTGGGTTAGAAAGGTTCATTCTACATGGGCCAGCCGTATTTAGCAACGGGTCCCTGACATAATCACCACACGATTGTGGTGCTCATGATTCGACCTTTGACCTGTGCTTAACCTTTTCTAGCTGCCTGCTCGGAGAAACAAGGTTTGCAACCGTCCTCTGTGTGAGCGCTGCAGTGGTGTTCAGATCGGTGTATAGATATCCCTCCCGATGTCATTGGAGTAGAATTAGATTAGCTTTTCCCACCGTGGATTAGTGAAGTTTAGATTCATTCATTATCATGCAGGCTAAGAGCTCGTATGCCCAGACTGCATCTTGGTGAATGAAAAAAGTAATCCAACTAACTCCTGTTTCTATATTTCAGCTCTTAATCGACAATTCCGGTATTTTGAACATTGAGCCCCCTTTCTGGTTTTTCTAGGATGCAATAGAGTCGTTGACACCGACATTTTTGACTATTGGTCCTGTCTCGGGCATTGGGCTAATTTCAGATCGCCCCTGCCTTCTTCACAATGTTTGGCTTTGGGCATTCACAAACCTGTCCTTCCCATTCAGAAATGTGCAACTCACCGAGTGGTTAGGGGTGTTCGTTGATGTTCCAAGTCAAGTATCGTAGCGAAATATAGTTTCTTCAACGAACACCACTAACCACTCGGTGAGTTGCACGTTTCTGAAAACGAAAGTTTAGGGTTGTTTTAAGGACAGGTTTGTGAATGCCAGCCATTGTGTAGCAGGCAGGGGCGATTCAAAATGAGCCAAATACCCGAGACGGGACAGATGGTCAAAATTTCGTTGTCAACCACTCGTTCATCCTAGAAAAACCAGAAAGGGGGCTCAATGTTCAAAATACTGGAATTGTCTTTTTAAAAACAGTTGCTTGGCTTTTTTTGTGAATTTCTATATACTTGATTCTCACACTTTTTGGGGTGTATCATCATTACACTTACTGCAAGTACTTACATTACGACTTACCGTGAGTCACTTTGGACGATAGCATCTGCTAAGCGAGTGTAACGTGATCTAATGTTGTAGTGGTTCGAGCCCAGACCCTGAGTGTGTGTCGGTCTGGTCCCCCAGAGCACTTCAGCCACCTGGACGTGGACCCCCACGAGGTGGCCCTGTGGGTCCTGCTGAAGAGGACGCGCTCCGACTCCCAGGACGTGAGGCTCCACGCGGTCCAGGAGCTGGCGGAGAACCACCACTGGCACGGTCAGCGCGGGACAGTGTTGGTCCTGAAGGGAATCCTTGTGTCACAGATTACTTAAAGGGGTGATTTTATGCCAACATGTGTGGCGGTAACTTTAATTGTTATTGTAGTGTTAGAATTGACTCCTTATACACTTTACTTTTATCACTCTATTTTCTATAATTCCTGGGTTGGCTGGTAGACTGATCTATCCAGCGAACGTCTAGGATACAGCTTGTGTTATTATATCACCCCTCGAAAAAAATATAAACTAAGAATAAATAAAATATAGAGTAATAAATGTAAAGGAGTAAATACTAACACATGTGCCTGATACAATGACATTAAAAGTAGGGTAGACTGTCAAATAAGTAAGCAAAAATAAAAAATATATTGTACATGATATTGGAAAATGTAATTTAGCGTTTAGGGTTTTGTCTAGAGTGAGACTGTGATTGGTCCGTACCGCCTGCCCGTCACACAGACTACCAATACCAGACAGCCGCCCAGGTCCTGGACCAGCGCGCGGCCGTTGGATTGGCCCGGACCCCCCAGGTGGACCGGCGCTTCTTCCTGTCCCCGCCGACGCTGCCAGACAAGGAGAATGTACGTTTGTTTACCTGGGGTTTTAAAGAGGTCCCCCCCGCCATGACCGCCGCCATTTTGGAAGCTTTGGGATGTTGGTCAATGTGTTCGTAGTCGTGTTCTTCTGGCCATTGCTTAGTAAATAATCGTGAAACGACTTGTTTACAGGAAGCCAGTGTTGTGTTTCTCACGCCAGGCAAAACAAAGTTTTCCCTAGCCTAGGTTCAGTTATATTTACATTTATTTAGGAATATATTCATTTCAAATTTGATTGTACTTTAACTTTGTACAAAAAACGTCCATGATGCTCTCTGATGTACAAGCCCTATACTGCTTATGTTAACCACGCTCTGCTGAATGCATCATTCATTATTCAGTCCGATCGACCGCTGTATACTTTGTAAAGCACTCGTTAATGCCTCTGATCTGACGTCATAACGAGCGCAGCCCGCCTCTCTCCCAGGGCGTCTCCGTGGAGGACGAGCTGAGGCAGCTGCTGGCCTCCCTCCCCCAGTCTGAGGTGGACCAGTGTGTCCAGTACTTCACCTCTCTCGCCCTGCGAGAGAGCAGCCAGTCGCTGGCGGCCCAGCGGGTAAGACCCCTGCTTCCTCCCACCCTTGGGGTCAGGACCCCACAAATGGACCCCCAATTTGAGGTCAAACTGCTGACAGTTGCTGACATAAGCAATAGATACTTTCCGATCCATTTTAGCAAAATATATTTTTTTAGAGGTCTCAAGGATGTCCTGTGTATACGAACTGACTGACTGATTCATGGCCACGAACAATCACCTAGTGTGCGTTAAGAGTATTGCGATCACGTTCACCGGGACAGTGATATTACAGCTGGGTTTGGAACGGGTAAAAACAGTTTTGTTAGAACAGACACACAAAAGTAAAAGTTGCGGTCACATTTTTTTTTTTTCGATTTGACGGTTGAGAGCCGCTGCAGTTACGCGGGTTAATTTAATAAACTCAACCTAAGATAACGAAGTGTATTATTATTGAACCACACAGGGCGGTCTGTGGTGCTTCGGCGGTAACGGGCTCCCCTACGCCCAGAGCCTCACCTCCGTCCCCTCGGAGAAGGTGGAGTCCTTCTGTCTGCAGGCCCTGGTGCAGCACTCGAAGGTAACATCATCACAGCTTCAGTCATGATTGGTCAAAAGGACGTGAAGGGAGGCTGAGCGAGGAGGATTCTTGTCAGTCTTTGTAAGCTGGTTTTGGTTTTGAGCAATTTATAAAGAAAAACTTTTTTTTTTTTTAAATATATTGTCTCCAAAACAGCAAATATGTAACTTTATAAATGCTCCGTTGACACAATTGTCTGCACCTGCAAAACCCCAATAAACAAAGTAAAAAGGTGGGATAGAAAAAAGGTGGGATAGATTATAACCACCGTCACTCTCGGGAAGAGTATCTCTACACGATTAAGTCACTCCGTCGAGGGATGCTCTCGGATCTCCGCCACCTGTCAGTCGACCACACCCGTTCAGCGGCCTTCCGCTGACCACATGTTCCCCCGCCCCGGTCTGCAGGTCCAGAGCCACTGCGACCACATCGTGGCCCACGGCGGCCTTCAGCTCCTGCAGAGGGTCTTCCAGCTCCGCAAGGACTCCCTGAAGATCCAGAGGAACGTCGTGAGGATCGTGGGGAACCTGGCGCTGAACGAGCGCGTGCACCAGGCCATCGTCCAGTCCGGTGAGGACGCCCTCCCCAACATGGCCGCCGGCGCCATTGGGGGCGTAGCCAGCTTGGCGACGACTCATGTTGAAGGATCAGTCCAATTTGCTAAAAGCCCAGTTTCATTCTGACAGGGTCTATGTTGAGATGGAAGTCAGCCGTGATATTGTTAAACTCGGTGTGGGCACCTTCTGACATCATTATGGTCCAAACTAGTGTTTAGTAGCTCCATTAGCTGTATCGTGAGAGCAACCTTTCAATAAGTCGCCAGGGTAAGTGCAGGAAGGGGTGTTTTGTTTTAATTGGAACGCAGCCTCGAACAAAGAATTCAACCAAATCGCTGATCACATCTCGACAGGGGCAACGTCGACAGTTATCAAACCGGTCTCATCCTTAAAGCTTGCACGTGTATATCTGCCTGTCCCGTCCCTTGGGGGAGGGGCGTCTCTGACCGCGTTCCCGGGTGTCTGTCCCACAGGCTGGGTGTCGGTGCTGGCTGAGATGATGCAGTCGCCTCACGTGATGCAGGCGGCGCACGCGGCCCGCGCCCTGGCCAACCTGGACCGGGAGACGGTGACGGAGAAGTACCAGGACGGCGTCTACATCCTCCACCCGCAGGCGCGCAGCGAGTAAGCACGTCTAGACCCCGCTCCTTGTCACCCTCGTCACCTTCGCACTGTTGACACGCTCAAATGCAGCCCCCCCCCCACCCCAGTCTTAACATGGTGCATGGTAAACGGACCGCGTTTATACAGCGCTTTTCTAACCAGTGGCCACTCGAATCACTCTAATATGGGGTATCTGCAGTGGAAGACCGCCGATCAATCAGCAGAGCTCCCCTAAAGTGACGCTCAATTTGCTTTGTGACGGACCTCCTGCTTGTCAACCGTGTCTGTCGTACAGCCAGCCAATCAAAGCGGACGTGCTGTTCGTCCACGGGCTCCTGGGGGCGGCGTTTAAGACGTGGCGACAGAAGGACTGCGACGGCTCCAAGGAGGAAGCAGGAAGTAGGGAGGACTACACCGAGTGCTGGCCTCAGGTAAGACCCGCCCCTCTGATTGTGTTTGCGATCCGTCGGACTGTGAAACCAAAATACTATATTTTTGTATTTATTTTCTGGACGATATTTTTCCATGATGGTAAGAAATGATTGATGGTGAATGTTGATGGTTACTTTAAATTTAATATTGCGAATAGGACAGAATTGTGTCTGTGCCTGTAAGTTCTTAATGCCGAAACTCCAATGGCAACTATAATCAATGCCTTATTTTGTTTATCTCCTCGTCATAATTTGCGTTATGTAAACCACGCCAGTCGTGGCTGGCCGCAGACTGTCCAAACCTCCGGGTGCTGTCGGTGGAGTACGACTCCCACCTCAGCGACTGGAGGGCCAAATGCCCCGCGGAGAACCAGAGGTGAGGGCCGCCCGCCTCCCGCTCACGTACGGATGGTGTTCACGTTAAACAACGGTCAAACACAATCCGTCTTCATGCTGGAGTCCGAAAGCTCCTCCACGACAATGGATGATTGTGTCATTGTTCCGCACACCGTGCCACACACCGTTAAGTCGGGATCCCTGCGGGTTTGTCTCGGGCAGGAAGTCGCTGGCCTCCAGGAGTCGAGAGCTGCTGAAGAAGCTGAAGTCTGCCGGCGTGGGGGAGAGGCCGGTGGTGTGGGTGGCCCACAGCATGGGAGGTAAGAGCCAGGGGCCACGCCTGGGCCCACCAGGGCAGGTAGGAATGAGGGCTGGGTTCAGGGAGGCTCTTTTCAGGGAGGCTACCGACTGGGACGTTCTCACCAACTGCAGGGGAAGAGGGAAAGGTGGGGTAAAAAAACAACAACAACTGGATTTCACATTCACAAGTGTGACATAATTTCACTGTGAATGTCTTAAATGCATAACGGGGTTCAACATTTGCATTGGACTCCTCTAGAACAGGGTAAAGTTGAAAGTTCTAGTGGGTAGAAATCCTCAATTGGTGCTAAAAGGCTTCCTACCCCAACTCTTCTTCTCCATCATCCTTCTTCTTCATCCTCCTTTCTTCATTCTTCTTCATCCTTCTACTTCATTGTTCTCCTTCTCCTCGTTCTTCTTCTCCTCCTCCTCCTTGTTCTTCTTCCTCCTCGTTCTTCTCCTCGTCCTCTTTCTCCGTCTTGTTCTTCTCCTCCTCCTCGTCCTCCTCCTCCTTGTTCTTCTTCCTCCTCGTTCTTCTCCTCGTCCTCTTTCTCCGTCTTGTTCTTCTCCTCCTCGTCGTCCTCCTCCTCCTTGTTCTTGTCCTCCTCCTCCTCGTTCATATACTCTTCCTCCTCCTCCTCCTCCATCAGGCCTGCTGGTGAAGAAGATGCTCCTGGATGCGGCGGAGGACCCTGAGATGCAGGGTCTGCTGAGGAACACCAAGGGCATCGTGTTCTACAGCGTGCCGCACCGAGGCACCTACATGGCCGAGTACTCGGTCAGCGTGCGCTACCTGCTCTTCCCCTCGGTGGAGGTGCGGGAGCTCTGTAAAGGTGGGCCGCCTCACAGGGTCTCACCAAACCCTGGATAGGAGGGGAATACTCCATCAAATATAATGGATGTTTTTTTTATACTTAAAAATTATACTGAGCATTGTGTAGCTTCCTAGCTATCTTTGTTGTGTACGGGGAATGGGTTTAGCTACTAATTGTTACTGCTTGGCACTATATTTTTCCTCTTTCTTCTGACCAATGTACTTGTGTAAGTTGCTTTGGAAAAAAAAAAGAATCTGTTAAATGCCCTAAATGTAAATATAAATGTTTACAAGTTGTTTTTCCGTAACATCAATTTTTTCGCCATAAATTTTTCGTTGGTTTTCGCGATAAATTTTTCGTTGGTCTGCCCCTACGCGTGTAGACTCGCCGGCCCTCTGTGACCTCAACGAGAACTTCCTGACCATGGCCAGGGAGCGGGAGTACAAGGTGCTGAGCTTCGCCGAGACGATGCCCACCACCATCGGCCCCATGATCAAGCTTCTGGTGGTGCCACCACAGTCAGCTGGTGAGTGGCAATCAAATTTTGATTGGTAAATGCAAATATGCTTTGTTTGCCGTTTGATTTATTAGTACTGCTTAAACAAAGGATCACCAGGTTTCTATGTTCACAATGTCACATATACAGAGTGCATTCCGTTTTGCTGCCTTGGTCATTTCTTTAGCCATGATGATGCAAACCTGATCCCGGATCCAATTCCTCCATCTCAAAACTTGTCTCTTCTCCTCCTCCTACAGACCTCGGCATCGGGGACCTCATCCAGGTGGACACGGACCACCTGAACATCTGCAAGCCGGAGAGGAAGGACTCGTTCCTCTACAAGCGCAGCCTCCTGTTCATCCAGGAGGCGCTGCACAATTGCCTCAGCCACTGATTCCCTGAATCCACCCGTTCTCCCTGAATCCACTCGAACTCCCTGAATCCACTGTACTTGAACCCCAACCACCCTACCAGTCCAACGGAAACCTAACTGCCTCACTTTACTGCACATTGTCAAGGAACCACGTCTGTATTGACCGCTTGGATAGGACGTAACGGTGTCTTCTGTGTATTTATTAACTAACGTAACACTTTGTCTCCTTTGTACTTGGCTTTCCCCCATCTGTCATATTGACGCGCAACTACTCAATCTTAAGTGTTTTTATTGCAATGTTTTCAAAGATGATTATAGCTGTACATAGCTAAAGATAGTGATATAATATAGGTTTATTTTTTTTGGTATTTTTCTTTACATTGGATAGGTTATCATGAAGGAAGATATCATATAATCTATTTTTTGTGGTAGACAAAGGATGCACTTCAACAGTTCACGACAAGGAACATAGTCTAACGGACACATGCTTCCACACAAGTTTTTATTTTTTAAATAATGTTTTGGAGTATTACTGCTCTATTGTGCCAAACGATCGTTCCTACCCAGTCGTACCTCTGAAATATTTACAATTATTGTGAATCGTGAGGAATATTCCCCACTATTCACGGAGCCTGAGGTGAATAATTGTTTTAGTATATACTACTAAGTGAACACTCCAAAAATAAACAAGAAAACCCTTTTTGCCGGATTTGTTTTTTTTAGAGGTTTATTTGTTTTTATTAGCGTGACGAGACGACCGCAACAATATTCCGAGTTTGAGATCACAATCACGGGATATTGCCCAATATCCCAAGATAGGGGACCAATCAAATTGCACCATCTTAGGAGGTTCACGTGGAGCATATACTAAATTAATAATCATGATTTTCTTTATTACCTCAAAATAATGCCAGCTATGCTGATAACAATTAGGGCACCATCGACCATGCGAGTATCACAGTAATTTACCAATCTACATATCAATAATTTAGCTTCTAGTAACACACCTGAGCTAATTGGATCAACTGTAAATATGTACTTTGTAGCTGGTCGTGCTTTTAGCTAGTGTTTTTGGGCGAGAAAGTAGAGGCCTTTGACCATATTAGGTAGACATGTCTCCAAAAAATAAATAAGGTATAATGTGTTCCAGTGAAACTGCATACAATGTTGTTTGGAATAAAGAAAAATTCGTTTTCCTTTCTGAAATCAAATTCTAGTCTGTGTGGACATACATTTTATACGTCCTGTTATCTAAGTTTAGGGTGTCGTTTAGTAATTTTGGTATTACAGAATGTTCCCAAATCAACGTAGGAAACATTCCATCACAGGGAAGAAAATTAGACCATTTAGGGAATCAGCATTTATAAATGCTTATTTCAGACAGCACTAAAGCAGTCCCATTCTTCTGAGTGAAAATATAGAGTGACACGAATAAGATGTATAACTATAGTATGATTCAACTAAAAACGGTTTTTCCTGCCGGAAACCCGAGATGAAATCGTTCCAAATCGCTGAATGTTGTTTTGTACAGGCACAGGGGGTGCACCGTTCCTGGAGGTACTGCAATACCAGGTCGATGCGTGGAGTGGACGGAGCAAGCCCCTTTTCCATCTCCCAGTTCCAAAAATCAATTTAATATATGGTCCCCGGGTAGGGGACGTATCAGATATTAAACTGATAAGAACAGATACTACACTTGATCTTAGCCAAAAGGCCGAGAAGCGATAGCCTTGAATTGTCTGACCTAAACGACCAATTCCCAGAAATGTCACTCTCATTAGCGGTTTGACGCCGAAAACTTAATTTAAGTACAAATAAAGAAGTACCACTATGCGTCAACAAAATAAAGCGTGCTATCAAACTAGGTTAAACCAGAATAACGAGTATATGGGCCCTGGATTAACGAAATTGCACGAACGGCACTGATGACGTCAGAAGCCATAAGCCAATCAGAATGTCTGAAAAGCCAAAGCCGTCAATTGTGGTGAATTATAATATATACAATACATTATATGAAAAATTATATATGGAATCCCCACTGAACACGATCACAATGATGAGATGCGTTTATACATGTTTTAGGTTTGTTAAGGATGATCCATGAGAAATTAACTTTTTTCTATCATTGCTACATCACTAAACATTTGAGGAAGCCACCACTCTGACGCCATCTAGTGGTCACTAGTGGGTCGGAAATTTTAATAAGAGCAGCTTATTTACCATTTGCAGCTCATGTGGTGTTGTGTTGACCACTCGGTGGAAGAAGAAGCAGAAGCTATTCGGAGCTTGAGTATCATATGGTCGACTATATAAAGCTTTGAATAAATACATAAACTCGCATTTCCTTTTGATAACGTATTCAACCGGTTTCAATTGAACACATGGCAACAATGTCTGACTCTCGACCGACGAATGGTTGGAAAAGCGCTGTTATAGCATCAAGCAAACTCGCACATCAATCGTGTTTCATCCGAGTTGATAAAGCCTTATATACATTCTATTTCATTAACAGTGAGAGGGGGTGCACCGTTCCTGGAGGTACTGCAATACCAGGTCGATGCGTGGAGTGGACGGAGCAAGCCCCTTTTCCATCTCCCAGTTCCAAAAATCAATTTAATATATGGTCCCCGGGTAGGGGACGTATCAGATATTAAACTGATAAGAACAGATACTACACTTGATCTTAGCCAAAAGGCCGAGAAGCGATACCGACCAAACGCTCGATGTTTGATAGTGGTTCTCCCTCCTGTCTTTCTCAATGAGGGTTTCAGATGTTTTTTTTTTTTATTGAATCAATAATAACACATTTTAAGAAACCACTTGTTCGTTGATTTGGCACGTGAAATTACAGTTGTTTTCAAAGAAAAAAACAAGGTAACCGGCCAAGAAATAATGAAACAGTTACTTCTGGTCACATGGTACGCCTTACCCCCAATTGGAATCGAGAGTTAACGTATCAAACATAAAGTAGTATTTATGGTAATTAAACTAGAAATGTGGGTACTTTGGAATTAGATTCATACGCAAACCCTTACATTATGTGAACGTTTAAAGAGAACAGCCGATAGATAATTAAAAACTAACATTGCGAGTTCTGCAGTCGGTCTTGCCTTCTTGTGGATATTCAAGGTAACTGCACCATCGGGGGTTTCCTACAATAGTGTGTTCCTACAACACCGCAGGCTGCAGTTTCAGGACCGCAGCAATAGGACCATAGCTTTTCGTGTCCCTGCTCTCAGGGCGCAAGGTATTTTGTCCCTAAATGGCGAATGATTCTTGAGTTACTCATGAGATTCATTCATGAAAGAGTGAAGTCGTATGTTTACCAAATACTTTAACTAAACTTAACCATCTCTTATCTAATACTTCAATTTAACCATCTCTTATCTAATACCTAAACTAGCCCTTTAGAAACCTAAAGGTACGGCCACACTGAACGCGTTACGTGCGTTAGAGGCGTTGAAAATCTTTTTTTTTGCATAGGGAACCATTGGGTTAGGCGCGTAGATGCGTTACACGCGCTAAAGCAGCGCGTTAGGCGCGTTAGAATAATCCTGGGGGGGGGGAGAGACGACTGTGGCTGTGGTGTCAGTGGCCAACAGGCCCAGTTACCACTAGTGGCCCTCTTTTTTCTTGGCTCATGATAGGCCTCTGATCTTTGTAAGCCCCAAACAAAAAATATATAGCTATTTTTTTTTTTTTACTGCAGCTCATGATAGGCCCCCTGATCGTCGTAGGCCCAGGGGTTTCAGCCCAAGCAAGCCCGTGCATTAAGGCGGCCTTTCATTAGACCCGTTTTACGCACCTAAATACCTACAAAACGTTCGACCTAGAGGACGCATTCCCAGAAATGTCACTCTCATCAGCGGTTTTACGGGGAAAACTTCCTTTAAATACAACTACAGAAGTACCACTATGTGTCAACAAAATATAGCGTGTTATCAAACTATGTTCAACGCAAAAAATAACGAGTATAAGGGTCCGTGATTCAAGGCAATGCATGAATTGCACTGATGACAGCAGCCCTAAGCCAATCATGGTGTCCGAGGAAGCCAACCGCGTTTATTGTGAACTATTATAGATATATTATACATTGAATCCCCACTGAGCACGATCACAATGATGTGTTGCCATCATACTAGGTGTTAGTTTGGTAAAAGGTAGATACATGAGAAATTAACTCTTTCTTTGCATCATTGCTAGATCACCAAAAATGTGAGGAAACCGCCACTCTATCGCTCTCTAGTGGTCACTAACAGGTCGGCGCAACTTCACTAAGAAGTTTCTTTAGTTTGCGCATCAAAGAACCAGGGCTAAATTCAGGGTATGCCGTGTGCTATGTTTTAATTCCAGACTTCCTCAACCATGCAAACAATGAACCAATAGCAAATAAAATGCATGAACTGAACACAAACATCTGAAATCAATAAGGTTCTACACTGTTTAAACATAATTTGGATATTATGTGGTATTGTTTCGAGATAGGTATGAATCGGAGTGTTAACGGTTCAAAACGTGGTTTATTCAGAGACAGGGTAAACCGGGTTGCACTCTGGATGTGGTTCATGAAGAATCTCAATACAGAGAAAAGTTCAGATTACATTGGTAATGGGCGGAGTGGTAAAACCACGACGACAGATTAACCCAGATAAACCTGTTCACCACTCCGTGTAGAAGAAGCTATTGAGGACTGGTGTTGGCACTACAAATATGTAGTCCAATAAGATATTTACATGAGCTTGAATATCAGTCTAAATAAAGCATAGAATATATTAATTTACTCACATCATCCTTCGATAACATGTCTCACCGGTATCATTTTAAAATAAATGGCAAATGTGAAAAAGAGTTTCCTTGATGCACAATGTTGTTGGTGAAAAACATATTCTTTCTTAAAACAAACAATAGCACAACAGTCGATTCTTCTTCTTGCACAACTCAAGCCTCCCTCCAGTCTAGAACTCTGGCCCTCTTAAGGAGCACCAGAATGGGTGTGGCTCAATTAACCTATGAGCCACAGCTGTAGACTATTACAGGGCTAACAGCCAGACAGGAACATGTGCATCTTTTAAAATATGGTTTAACACAGTGAAGATGCCATTCACATATTCACATAAACACTATTTTGACCAAACTAGTCCGAAGACAGCAAGTATACTAAAGGCTAATACACGAGAACATTCAGTTGGTTTGACTGAGTTGTTTATTACCATTATGCTTTAACAAAGAATAAAAGTACAAGTGCACAATAAACAGAATGACTAAAATAATAGTATCAAACATAACAGATCATTAACAGTTGTGCACGTATCATTGAACCTCTTTGCAAATTTATTTCTGAAAGGCGACTAACGACACACTTTGTGACTTATTCAGACCATCAGGGAGAAGTTGACACACATATTCAAACGTGTGATGGCTGGGGTTGTTCATTCCCACGCTGCTGGCCGCTCATAGGTATCGAGGTCCACGGCTCTCGTGCCAACAGCTTCGGGGTCTCTCTCCCTCTCCTCGCGTCGTCCAGGCAGTCAGTGGGCGTGGTTATGGGAGGAGGACTCCGCACGAGCGGGAGCGTCACCGTCACCATAGTGATTCACTACAGCCGAACTCACCTAGTGGGAGTTCAGTTACATCATCTATTTTTGATTCATCTAAATGGGGTGACTTTTGACATGGGAACACAAACACCAATAATGAACACAGTCCTAGATGAGCTAAAGGGGAGAGCAGAGATAAGAGAGAGGAGGAGAAGAGAAGAGAGGAGAGGACAGCAGACAAGAAAGTGTCACGGTACTCACACACATGGGGAGAATCTTTACATGTAGTCACTGTGACCTTTGTTTAAGTGTGTAAATACATGAAGGGTTGTATGGTGGAGATTAAGTTTTACTTGTTCATCAATCACCAACTTTTACAATTCTTTACTGATATAAAACGTTCCATCAATCTCAAAATGATCAAAACAAGGGTTCTAGGCAACAAACACATTTATTTTATGTATTACCCTGAGACAGTGATTCTGCTGAACACTATTGGACTGGAATGTATCTGTTTTAAATGATCTATTATTACAATGATAACGTAGGTAGGCCTACACCTTAACATTATTTTCAACAAACGTGTCAGGACATTGTGTTTCTTTCTCACTCACTATTCCGAAGTTAAAACAGTTCAATAAATTAAAAAAAAAGTAAAAAAACTACAAATATTATTTTTTTACAAATTAGACCTCTGAACATGTTAATCCTCATATCTTCTATATAACTGCAACTGTTAACAATTTTACAGCGTTAAATGTGTAAAAAAAATCTATAGTGCAATTTAAACATTTATAATGGGTGGAATTCAACGACTGTGAATATATTCTTAAAGAACATCCCCTGGTTAAATGTCAGCAGTACGACATTAAAGCAGTTCTCTCAGATCTCACATAGTAGAGATTCTAATTCAGTAAACAACATTAGTTGTTTTGGTTGCTTCTTTGTTTTATTATTAAACAAATGTCCTAGTCTGTTTGATTGACAGGTGAGATGATCAGGGGGGCAGAGTTGCTTCCTTCATAGTCACAGGGACATGGGTTGAGGAATGGATAGAGAGGCTCAGTGAAGGTGCAGCCAGTAGCAGAGTAAATATGATCCCTGGCTTCCACATCATAGAAGGAGACCACACCCTCATCATAATCAACAAACACCCCCACCTTCTGGAGCTCAGCTCTCAGAGGGAGACAGACAGCAGGGTCATCATTAAATACCAACCCATCATTGTCGTAGTGAAGATTCCAGTAACCCGTCTCAGGGGTCCACGTGCTCCCACCTTTTCTGTCGATGGACTCTCTGACCACTCCTAACCACCATGCAGTCTTGTCTTTAACCTGGACCTCAAAGTAAAATCTCCCTGAAGAGAAGCTCTGCCTCGTGAGAACAAATACATACTGTCTAAATCTCTTAGGGTTGTCTGGGAGTACCTTCTTCACATCTCCATCATGTACTTGTTTCCCATCCTCAGACAGGATGAGATAGGGATTAGCTGCATCAGGATCCAGAGTCACATCTACTTCATACTGCTGGACCCTCTTCAGTACAGCATTATGCAGCTTCTTCATCTCCATGTTCAGTGTCTCCTCCAGCAGGTCCAGGGATCTCCTCAAGGTCCCTACGTATGACGGAGGACGGACCTCCACCGTGGTCCAGTCCCTGGTGGGTGGAGGATCCTTCAGGGATCTGAAGGTCTGGAGGAAGTGGAGGTGGTCTTCAGTGTGTGAGAGCTGCTTCACCTCTGAGCATCTATTGGTCAGATCTTCTATTTCCTGCTCCAGCTCTTTGATGAGGTCTTCAGCTTGTTTCTCTGTGGATTTCAGTTCCTCTTGAACCGTTTGGTTGAATTCATCGCGGCACTTTTCAACACAGCCTATCAGAGCAGTGAAGACCTGCCCACTATTGGCTATCTCTATGTCTGCATCTTTGTTGCTCAGTTGTACTCTGTCTTTGACCACCTTAATCTTTTGTTTCCTCTCCTGGATCATCTGCGAAAGTTCAGCCTCTATCTTCCCCAGCTGGGCCGTCTTCACTTCATATTCCTCCTTCAGAGGTACAACAGGATGGGACTTGTGGTCTGTCTCTGTGCAGAACTGACACACACACACCTGTTCAGTCGGGCAGAAGAGCTCCAGAAGTCGGTTGTGTTTCTTACACATCCTGTCTTCCAGACGGTCCATAGGCTCGACCAGCCGATGTCCCTTCAGGACTGCGAATCTCTGATGTGGCTCCAGGTGGGTTTGGCAGAAAGACATAAAACACACTAGGCAGGACTTCATGGCCTTCAGCTGGGTCCCAGTACAGACGTCACAGGGAACTTCTGCTGGTTCAACACAAGGCTGCTCTTTAACTCGTACGGTTGTTCTGAACTGAGCAGCCAGCTCTGATAAGAGGGTATTGACCTGTGGATCAGGTTTTGTGTCGAAAATCTTGTTGCAAATAGGGCATTTGTACTGGACTTGTTCATTCCAGAACTTTGTAATACAGGTTCTGCAGAAGTTGTGTCCACATGGTGTGGTAACCGGGCTGCTGAACACATCCAGACAGATGGAACATGAAAAGTTTACCTCAAACCAGGAAGTGTTAGCAGAGGCCATTCCTAGACACAGACGATAAGGTTTATGTATTGAGCAATTTTATCTTTCCATCAATTCCTTATCTTGTGCTGCTTTACTCACCTTGTTGTGTGTTCCGTCCGTCAGACAATTTGTTCCAAAATGCGTTTTATTTTCCTCCTGAAAGAGGGAACTGCTTCCACGTCGGTTTGCTTTGGTTTCTATGGATGTTAAGTTTCGTTTCGTGAGCAAGACATCCTCTCCTCTCCTCACCTTACACCTGACCCCTCCCCTTACAGCTGGCTCCTCCCCTAACCCCTGGCTCCGCCCCCACGGACACAGTTCCCTGACGTCTCAACCTGAACGTGGGCACATTCATGAACTGTCTATGCCATTGCTACCCCATATTCGCTGTGTGTTCTCTTCTTTGCAGCATTAAAATATTTTCAACCATTAAAACACAGGAAACAGAGAGCCCGGGAAAACTAGATATATGTTTATTATATCTTAGTGATTTGTGCTTAACTGTGATTAACAACTATACAATTATATTTGACTCGAGTTAAACTGTGGCTGATATTTTCACCAGTCTTTATAAAACAACCCTCCCAATGTGTGCCCAGATAACATGGGCTATTATGGTTGCGCTATTAACCCCGAGTCATGTGACTCAGGGTAGGGCAGACGAACCAGACCGACGAGTTCACCTCCATGCGAAAGTTAATTCGGATGAATTAAAAAGAGGTTTACCTAGAAAATTCACAATCCATAAATTGATAGAATGTATTGTTTATAACAGTATTTTGTGGATTGCTGGATGAAATAACCCCCGCCCCCCGATACAAATATTCCTGTGCTGTTCCCAACACAGAATGTTAACCAGCAGTATTTGCCAGTTTGCAGGTTCACAATGTGATTGGTGTGTATTAGGTGGAGGGCTTCAATCGGTGGTTTGTAGAAGTATATTATGCAGAATGGCCACCAGGGGGAGCCCTTGGTGCTCGGCCTGGGTCGCTACGCGCTGGTTGTTATCTGGACTGGATTATAATAAAGTATACGACATTGAGTCATAAATCTGCCGTGTGCGCTTCCAGTTATCTACTTCAACAGTTTAGAACTAAATAGTGTTTGAAACACGACAGTACCTCTTCATTAGTGATGTTGAAGTCCTGAGTTACTGTATGGAGAAATCGAAATGCATGATATTAATGATAATGAAGTCATAATATGAAGAGACGAATAAATACAAATTCAAATTCCGTCTTATTCTGCTTCCACATGTCCCAGGTGTCCCTCTGATGATTTTCAAGAGTTTTAAATGTGGCATTTTTTTATGATTTGTTGCGTCTGTAGACCGACCGCCCGCCCTCATGAGTAAACAAAACACCCTCCCTGTGTTGGACATTTGTATCCAAATTACAAGGAGCAGGGAGGGGTTAGACCAGTCATACTCAAGTAGCGGCCCGCGGGCCTTTTGTGGCCCGCGGGGTGTCTATTAATGGCCCTCGAGCTGTTCTGAAAAGTTTTTTTAATTATTAAAAAAAAAAAAAAAAAAAAAAAAAAAAAAAATCGTGCTGGGCGCTCTTATTTTGAAACCGCGCGCCGCGATCTTAATACGAGGCTGGGGGTTGCAACGATAAACAGATAGCACTCCAGCCCACAGACCGCTCCAGCCCTCCCAAACTCGAGGCAGACAGTCCATCTCAGCAGCAGTCAAGGCCGATTTAGGGTCGTTTTCGACGCAGAGATGTAAGCACGTAATTTACACAAGGGACTTGTTTTGGACAAGTTTTGATTTACGGTTCCTTTAAGGTTCCTTAAGGATTGCGCGTGTTGCAAGGGGATTCTCCGCCAGAACAGTAGGGGGAGCAACGAACGAATCTGTGGGCGTGGAAGTGGAAATCGCTGGCTTGTTTATATTTATAATTATCATAATACGTTCTTGTGTTTTCTTCTTCTCCTTCTTCAAAATTCTTCATTCGCTTCTGTCACAGCCTTTTAAAAATGGCGCTATTATGCTGTAAAACCGGAAATGTGAGACTCCTGAAAGGATGTGGTTAGCTGGCCAATCACAGTCTTTGCGAGCTGCGTAGGGCCGTAGTGTTTTAGTCGCATAGTCAGGAATTTTGGCCGACGCACTTAAGCACGTAAGGGGGGATATTTTACCGCGCAAGGGGGGGTTATGTATCTTACGTGCTTACGCGTTACGTCTAAAACGGAGCATATATCGGCCTCAGTCACACGTATACCGACCGGCCCCTTGAGTCACTGAAAAAAAAAATTGTGGCCCCTCATCATTTGTACTTGAGTACCCCTGGGTTAGACAGTGTTTAAGGATATATGTGGTAATGGATCAGGGAGGGGTTAGACAGTGTTTAAGGATATATGTGGTAATGGAGCAGGGAGGGGTTAGACAGTGTTTAAGGATATATGTGGTAATGGAGCAGGGAGGGGTTAGACAGTGTTTAAGGATATATGTGGTAATGGATCAGGGAGGGGTTAGACAGTGTTTAAGGATATATGTGGTAATGGAACAGGGAGGGGTTAGACAGTGTTTAAGGATATATGTGGTAATGGATCAGGGAGGGTTAGGGGGCATCTTGCTCTATCGAATTATACAGGCTGCAGACATTGGGGATCAAACCCAGTACCTTTCAACTGGGAGTTGAACTCTCTCACACACACACACACACACACACACACACACACACACACACACACACACACACACACACACACACACACACACACACACACACACACTTCAAACGATATATATGTTCCATGAGCTGACATCAGCGTAACCATTCGATCATATACGTAGCTTATTAATCATAATTCCAAATATTCTGTTTTTGTTGACATGTGGGGAGGCAATGTCTCCAGAGGTCTGAGCTGGTCCACCACGCCACCAGTGAGGTGAGGAAGAGGCGGCGGGAGGGACTGAAGACTGGGCCCACGTCAGGGGGCAGGACCCCATAGAGACCTGCTGGGATCCAGGGGGCTGAAGGACCTTCCAGGTGTGCTGCTAGGATAACCAACAGAGAGCTCTGGAGGAACATCTGCTCAGCTTGGAGGATTGAGACTGAAGGAACAGAATGAATCACCGGCTGAACACACCACAACATTCAGTGGGTTGGACTGAGTTGTTTATTAACATTATGCGTTAACAACAAATATAACTGAAAAATAGTCACTTACAAGTGCATCATAAACAGAATGACTAAAGAATAGTACCAAATATTACAGATCGTTAACAGTTGTGCACGTATCTTTGATCCTATGAGTGCCTTTATTTCTGAAAGGGGACTAACGACACACTTGGAGACTTATTTAGACCATAAGTAATATAATGTAAGGCAATAATGAACACAATCTGAGTTACAGACTAGAGCAGAGATAAGAGAGAGGAGGAGAAGAGAGAGAGGAGGAGGAGGAGAGAGAGGAGAGAGAAGAGAGAGAGGAGGAGGAGGAGAGAGAGGAGAGAGAAGAGAGAGAAGAGGATGGAGAGAGAAGAGGATGGAGAGGAGAGGAGAGCTGACAAGACAAAGTCACGGTACTCACACACATTGGGAGAATCTTTACATGTAGCCACTGTGAGCTTTGTTTAAGTGTGTAATGTACGAAGGGTTGTTGTACGGTGGAGATTAAGTGAATTACTGGTTAAAAAATGAAAGAAGTTTACAAATTTGCAGTGATTTTAAACATTCCAGCAATCTCAAAATGATCAAAATGTAGATTTTGTCAACAAACTAATTTATTTTTTGTCTCCCACTGAGAAAGTATTTCTACAAAACACTGTTGGACTGGATTCTACCTATTCCAGTGAAAAGATCAATTAAAAAGATAATGTAGGCCCACACATTACATTTCTTTGCCTTTCTTTTGAATAAAAGAAATCAGAAAAGTGTTCTGAAGTTAAATATACATTTTAGGTGAGGGGTTATAGGATCATTATTATACAAATGAATCATGTCAAAATATTCGACATGACTTCGACTGTAACTATGTAATTGCATTAAACGTATAAAAAATCAGGAGGAAACATGAATAAGATATATTGTAATCTAACCATTTATAATGAGTTGATGCAACAACTGTGATTATGTTCTTAAAGAACATCTCCTCCTTAAATGTCAGCAGTACGACATTAAAGCAGTTCTCTCAGATCTCACATAGTAGAGATTCTAATTCAGTATACAACGTTAGTTGTTTTGGTTGTTTCTTTGTTTTATTATCAAACAAAGGTCCTAGTCTGTTTGATTGACAGGTGAGATGACCAGGGGGGCAGAGTTGTTACCTTCATAATCACGGCTAAATGGGCAGAGGAATGGATAGAGAGGCTCACTAAAGGTGCAGCCAGTAGCAGAGTAGATATGAACCCTGGCTTCCACATCATAGAAGGAGACCACACCCTCATCATAATCAACAAACACCCCCACCTTCTGGAGCCCAGCTCTCAGAGGGAGACGGACATCAGAGTTATCATTAAATACCAACCTATCTTTGTCGTATTGAAGAGTCCAGTAACCAGTCTCAGGGGTCCCTCTGGTCCCACCTTTTCTGTCGATGGACTCTCTGACCACTCCTAACCAACATGCAGTCTTGTCTTTAACCTGGACCTCAAAGTAAAATCTCCCTGAGGAGAAGCTCTGCCTCGTGAGAACAAATACATACTGTGTAAATCTCTTCGGGTTGTCTGGGAGTACCTTCCCCACACCTCCATCATGTACTTGTTTCCCATCCTCAGACAGGATGAGACGGGGATGAGCTGTATCAGGATCCAGAGTCACATCTACTTCATACTGCTGGACCCTCTTCAGATCAGCATCATCACGCAGCTTCTTCATCTCCATGTTCAGTGTCTCCTCCAGCTGATCCAGGGATCTCCTCAAGGTCCCTACGTATGATGGAGGACGGACCTCCACCGTGGTCCAGTCCCTGGTGGGTGGAGGATCCTTCAGGGATCTGAAGGTCTGGAGGAAGTGGAGGTGGTCTTCAGTGTGTGAGAGCTGCTTCACCTCTGAGCAACTATTGGTCAGATCTTCTATTTCCTGCTCCAGCTCTTTGATGAGGTCTTCAGCTTGTTTCTCTGTGGATTTCAGTTCCTCTTGAACCGTTTGGTTGAATTCATCGCGGCACTTTTCAACACAGCCTATCAGAGCAGTGAAGACCTGCCCACCAATGGCTATCTCTCTGTCTGCAACTTTGTTGCTCAGTTCTACTCTGTCTTTGATCTCCTTAATCTTTTGTTTCCTCTCCTGGATCATCTGTGGAACTTCAGCCTCTATCTTCCCCAGCTGGGCCGTCTTCACTTCATATTCCTCCTTCAGAGGTACAACAGGATGGGACTTGTGGTCTGTCACTGTGCACAACAGACACACACACACCTGTTCAGTCTGGCAGAAGAGCTCCAGAAGTCGGTTGTGTTTCTTACACATCCTGTCTTCCAGATGGTCCATAGGCTCGACCAGCCGATGTCCCTTCAGGACTGCGACTCTCTGATGTGGCTCCAGGTGGGTTTGGCAGAAAGACATAAAACACTCTAGGCAGGACTTCACAGCCTTCTGCTGGGTCCCAGTACAGAAGTCACAGGGAACTTCTGCTGGTTCAACACAAGGCTGCTCTTTAACTCGTACGGTTGTTCTAAACTGAGCAGCCAGCTCTGATAAGAGGGTATTGACCCGTGGATCAGGTTTTGTGTCGAAAATCTGGTTGCAAACAGGACATTTGTACTTGACTTGTTCATCCCAGAACTTTGTAATACAGGTTCTGCAGAAGTTGTGTCCACATGGTGTGGTAACCGGGCTGCTGAACACATCCAGACAGATGGAACATGAAAAGTCCTCCTCAGACCAGGAAGTGTTAGCAGAGGCCATTCCTAGACACAGACGATAAGGTTTATGTATTGAGCAGTATTATATTTCTAATTCCATCAATTCCTTATCTTGTGCTGCTTTACTCACCTTGTTGTGTTTTCTGTCCGTCAGACAATTTGTTCCAAAATGCGTTTTATTTTTCTCCTGAAAGAGGGTGCTGCTTCCACGTCGGTTTGCTTTGGTTTCTATGAATGTTTAGTTTCGTTTCGTGAACAAGACATCCTCTCGTCTCCGCCCCTACCCCCTGGCTCCTCCCCTAACCCCTGGCCCCGCCCCCACCGACACAGTTCCCTGACGTCTCAACCTGAACGTGGGCACATTCATGAACTGTCTAGGCTACCTCGTATTCGCTGTGTGTTCTCTTCTTTGCAGCATTAAAATATGTTCAACCGAAACAGAGAGCCCGGGAAAACAAGAAATGTTGATTATTTCTTAGTGATTTGTGCCTAACCGTGATTAAGAACTATACAATTACATTTGACTTTAGTTCCTAGTAACTGTGGCTGATATTTTCACCACATTCTTTATAAAACAACCCTCTCAATGTGCGCCCAGATAACATCTATTATGGTTGTGCTATTAACCGCCGAGTCATGCGACCCGGGGTAGGGCAGACGAACCAGACCGACGAATTCACCTTCAGTCAGAGACAACAAGCACTTGTTTTGGTGCCTCCATGCGGAAGTTAATTCGGCTGAATTAAAAAGACCTAGAAAATACAGAATTCATAAGTTGATAGACTGTATTGTTTATAACAGTATTGTGGGGATTGCAAGGAGCAGCGACACGTGGGGACAGGTTCTTTCGCGCTCTGCAAGTAGAGAACTTTATTCACAAATGAATTGATGAAATAACCCCTCGCCCCCCGATACAAATAATCCTGTGCTGTTCCCAACACAGAATGTTAACCAGTAGTTTTTACCAGTTTGCAGGTTCACAATGTGATTGGTGTGTATTAGGTGGAGGGCTTCTATCGGTGGTTTGTAGAAGTATATTATGCAGAATGGCCACCAGGGGGAGCCCTTGGTGCTCGGTCTGGGTCGCTACGCGCTGGTTGTTATCTGGATTATAATAAAGGATACGACATTGAGTCATAAGTCTGCCGTGTGCGCTTCCAGTTATCTGCTTAAACAGTTTAGAACTAAATAGTTTTTGGAACACGACAGTACCTCTTCATTAGTTATATTGAAGTCCTGAGTTACTGTGTGGAGGAATCGAAATGCATGATATTAATGATAATGAAGTCATAATATGAAGAGACAAATAAATACAAATTCAAATTCAGCCTTATTCTGCTTCAACATGTCCCAGGTGTCCCTCTGATGATTTTCAAGAGTTTTAAATGTGGATTTTCTTTATGACTTGTTGCGGCTGTAGACCGACCACCCGCCATCATGAGTAAACACCCTCCCTGTGTTGGACATTTGTATCCAAGTTACAAGGAGCAGGGAGGGGTTAGACAGTGTTTAAGGATATATGTGGTAATGGATCAGGGAGGGGTTAGACAGTGTTTAAGGATATATGTGGTAATGGATCAGATAGGGGTTAGACAGTGTTTAAGGATATATGTGGTAATGGATCAGGGAGGGGTTAGACAGTGTTTAAGGATATATGTGGTAATGGATCAGGGAGGGGTTAGACAGTGTTTAAGGATATATGTGGTAATGGATCAGGGAGGGGTTAGACAGTGTTTAAGGATATATGTGGTAATGGATCAGGGAGGGGTTAGACAGTGTTTAAGGATATATGTGGTAATGGATCAGGAAGGGGTTAGACAGTGTTTAAGGATATATGTGGTAATGGATCAGGGAGGGGTTAGACAGTGTTTAAGGATATATGTGGTAATGGATCAGGAAGGGTTAGGGGGCATCTTGTTCTATCGAGAGAGGTTGAACTCTCTCACCACACACACACACACACACACACACACACACACACACACACACACACACACACACACACACACACACACACACACACACACACACACACACACACACACACACACACACACACACACACACCTCACTTCAAACTATATATATGTTCCATGAGCTGTCATCAGCGTAACCATTCGATCATATACGTACTTTATTAATCATAATTCTAAATATTCCGTTTTTGTTGACGTGTGGGGAGGCAATGTCTCCAGAGGTCTGAGCTGGTCCACCACGCCACCAGTGAGGTGAGGAAGAGGCGACGGGAGGGACTGAAGACTGGGCCCACGTCAGGGGGCAGGACACCATAGAGACCTGCTGGGATCCAGGGGGCTGAAGGACCTTCCAGGTGTGCTGCTAGGATAACCAACAGAGAGCTCTGGAGGAACATCTGCTCAGCTTGGAGGATTGAGACTGAAGGAACAGAATGAATCACCGGCTGAACACACGACAACATTCAGTGGGTTGGACTGAGTTGTTTATTACCATTATGCTTTAACAACAAATATAACTGAACAATAGTCACTTACAAGTACATCATAAACAGAATGACTAAAGGAATAGTGCCAAATATTACAGATCCTTAACAGTTGTGCAGGTATCTTTGATCCTATGAGTGCCTTTATTTCTGAAAGGCGACTAACAACAAGCTTGGAGACTTATTTAGACCATAAGTAATGTAACGTACGACAATAATGAACACAGTCTGAGCTACAGACTAGAGCAGAGATAAGAGAGAGGAGGAGGAGAAGAGAGAGAGGAGGAGAAGAGAGAGAGGAGGAGAAGAGAGAGAGGAGAGAGGAGAGAGAGAGGAGGAGGAGAAGAGAGAGAGGAGGAGAAGAAAGAGGAGAGAGAAGAGGATGGAGAGGAGAGGAGAGCTGACAAGACAAAGTCACGGTACTCACACACATTGGGAGAATCTTTACATGTAGCCACTGTGAGCTTTGTTTAAGTGTGTAACACATGAAGGGTTGTTGTATGGTGGAGATTAAGTCAATTACTGGTTAAAAAATGAAAGACGTTTAAAAAATGTCAGTGATTTTAAACATTCCATCAATCTCAAATTGATCAAAATAAGGATATTGTCAACAAACTAATTTAATATTTGTATCGCACTGAGAAATTATTTCTACAAAACACTATTGGACTGGATTGTACCTATTCCAGTGAAATTATCAATTAAAAAGATAATGTAGACCTACACATTACATTTTTTGCCTTTTCTTTTTAATAAAATAAATCAAATGTTCAGAAGATAAACAAATGGACATTTTAAGTAAGGGGTTATGAGGTCATTCTTATACAAATTAATCATCTAAAAATATTCTACATTATTGCAACAGTAACTATGTCATAGCATTAAACGAATAAAAAATCAGGAGAAAACATGAATGAGATATATTGTAATCAAACCATTTATAATGAATTGATGCAAAAACTGTGATTATATTCTTAAAGAACATCTCCTCGTTAAATGTCAGCAGTACGACATTAAAACAGTTCTCTCAGACCTCACATAGTAGAGATTCTAATTCAGTAAACAACATTAGTTGTTTTGGTTGTTTCTTTGTTTTATTATCAACCAAAGGTCCTAGTCTGTTTGATTGACAGGTGAGATGATCAGGGGGGCAGAGTTGTTACCTTTATAATAACGGGGACCTGGGCAGAGGAATGGATAGAGAGGCTCACTGAAGGTGCAGCCAGTAGCAGAGTAGATATGAACCCTGGCTTCAACATCATAGAAGGAGACCACACCCTCATCATAATCAACAAGCACCCCCACCTTCTGGAGCTCAGCTCTCAGAGGGAGACAGACAGAAGGGTTATCTTTAAATACCAACCCATCCTTGTTGTAGAGAAGAATCCAGTAACCCGTCTTAGGGGTCCTCCTGGTCTGACCTTTTCTGTCGATGGACTCTCTGACCACTCCTAACCACCATAAAGTCTTGTCTTTAACCTGGACCTCAAAGTAAAATCTCCCTGAGGAGAAGCTCTGCCTCGTGAGAACAAATACATACTGTGTAAATCTCTTAGGGTTGTCTGGGAGTACCTTCCCCACACCTCCATCATGTACTTGTTTCCCATCCTCAGACAGGATGAGATGGGGATGAGCTGTATCAGGATCCAGAGTCACATCTACTTCATACTGCTGGACCCTCTTCAGTTCAGCATCATCAGGCAGCTTCTTCATCTCCATGTTCAGTGTCTCCTCCAGCTGATCCAGGGATCTCCTCAAGGTCCCTACGTATGATGGAGGACGGACCTCCACCGTGGTCCAGTCCCTGGTGGGTGGAGGATCCTTCAGGGATCTGAAGGTCTGGAGGAAGTGGAGGTGGTCTTCAGTGTGTGAGAGCTGCTTCACCTCTGAGCATCTATTGGTCAGATCTTCTATTTCCTGCTCCAGCTCTTTGATGAGGTCTTCAGCTTGTTTCTCTGTGGATTTCAGTTCCTCTTGAACCGTTTGGTTGAATTCATCCCGGCACTTTTCAACACAGCCTATCAGAGCAGTGAAGACCTGCCCACCAATGGCTATCTCTCTGTCTGCATCTTTGTTACTCAGTTCTACTCTGTCTTTGACCTCCTTAATCTTTTCTTTTCTCTCCTGGATCATCTGTGGAACTTCAGCCTCTATCTTCCCCAGCTGGGCCGTCTTCACTTCATATTCCTCCTTCAGAGGTACAACAGGATGGGACTTGTGGTCTGACTCTGTGCAGAACTGACACACACACACCTGTTCAGTCAGGCAGAAGAGCTCCAGAAGTCGGTTGTGTTTCTTACACATCCTGTCTTCCAGACGGTCCATAGGCTCGACCAGCCGATGTCCCTTCAGGACTGTGACTCTCTGATGTGGCTCCAGGTGGGTTTGGCAGAAAGACATAAAACACTCTAGGCAGGACTTCACAGCCTTCTGCTGGGTCCCAGTACAGACGTCACAGGGAACTTCTGCTGGTTCAACACAAGGCTGCTCTTTAACTCGCACCGTTGTTCTAAACTGAGCAGCCAGCTGTGATAAGAGGGTATTGACCCGTGGTTCAGGTTTTGTGTCGAAAATCTGGTTGCAAACAGGACATTTGTACTTGACTTGTTCATCCCAGAACTTTGTAATACAGGTTCTGCAGAAGTTGTGTCCACATGGTGTGGTAACCGGGCTGCTGAACACATCCAGACAGATGGAACATGAAAAGTCCTCCTCAGACCAGGAAGTGTTATCAGAGGCCATTCCTAGACACAGACGATAAGGTTTATGTATTGAGCAGTTTTATATTTCTAATTCCATCGATTCCTTATCTTGTGCTGCTTTACTCACCTTGTTGTGTTTTCTGTCTGTCTGACAATTTGTTCCAAAAATGCGTTTTACTTTTCTCCTGAAAGAGACAACTGCTTCCACGTCGGTTTGCTTTGGTTTCTATGAATGTTAAATTTCGTTTCCCGAACAAGACATCCTCTCCCCTCCGCCCCTAACCCCTGGCTCCTCCCCTAACCCCTGGCTCCGCCCCCACGGACACAGTGCCCTGACGTCGTAATCTGAACGTGGGCACATTCACGAACTGTCTAGGCTACCTCATATTCGCTGTGTGTTCTCTTCTTTGCAGCATTAAAAAATGTTCAACCATTAAAACACAGGAAACAAAGAGCCCGGGGAAACAAGAAATGTTGATTATTTCTAAGTGATTTGTGCCCAACTGTGATTTAGAGCTATACAATTTGACTTTAATGAAACTGTGGCTGATATTTTCACTGCAGTCTTTATAATACAACCCTCTCAATGTGTGCCCAGATAACATCGGCTATTATGGTTGTGCTATTAACCGCCGAGTCATGTGACCCGGGGTAGGGCAGACGAACCAGACCGACGAGTTCACCTTCAGTCAGAGACAACCAGCACTTGTTTTGTTGCCTCCATGCGGCAGTTAATTCGGCTGAGTTAAAAAAAAAAGGTTTACCTAGAAATTTCACAATTCATAAGTTGATAGACTGTATTGTTTATAACCGTATTGTGGGGATTGTGAGGAGCAGCGAAACGTGGGGTCGGGTTCTTTCGCACGGTGAACTTAATTCACAAGTTCATTGATGAAATAACCCCCCGCCCCCTCTGATACAAATATTCCTGTGCTGTTCCCAACACAGAATGTTAACCAGTAGTTTTTACCAGTTTGCAGGGACACACTGTGATTGGTGTGTATTAGGTGGAGGGCTTCTATCGGTGGTTTGTAGAAGTATGGCAGAATGGCCACCAGGGGGAGCCCTTGGTGCCCGGCCTGGATCGCTACGCGCTGGTTGTTATCTGGATTATAATAAAGTATACGACATTGAGTCATAAGTCTGCCGTGTGCGCTTCCAGTTATCTGCTTAAACAGTTTAGAACTAAATAGTGTTTGAAACACGACAGTACCTCTTCATTAGTTATACTGAAGTCCTGAGTAACTGCATGGAGAAATCGAAATAGCCTACATGATATTAATGATAATGAAGTCATAATATGAAGAGACGAATAAACACAAATTCAAATTCAGCCTTATTCTGCTTCAACATGTCCCCAGGTGTCCCTCTGATGATTCTCAAGAGTTTTAAATGCATTTTTTTATGATTTGTTGCGTCTGTAGACCGACCGCCCGCCCATGAGTAAACACCCTCCCTGTGTTGGACATTTGTATCCAAGTTACAAGGAGCAGGGAGGGGTTAGACAGTGTTTAAGGATATATGTGGTAATGGATCAGATACGGGTTAGACAGTGTTTAAGGATATATGTGTTAATGGATCAGGGAGGGGTTAGACAGTGTTTAAGGATATATGTGGTAATGGATCAGGGAGGGGTTAGACAGTGTTTAAGGATATATGTGGTAATGGATCAGGGAGGGGTTAGACAGTGTTTAAGGATATATGTGGTAATGGATCAGGGAGGGGTTAGACAGTGTTTAAGGATATATGTGGTAATGGATCAGGGAGGGGTTAGACAGTGTTTAAGGATATATGTGGTAATGGATCAGGGAGGGGTTAGACAGTGTTTAAGGATATATGTGGTAATGGATCAGGGAGGGGTTAGACAGTGTTTAAGGATATATGTGGTAATGGATCAGGGAGGGGTTAGACAATGTTTAAGGATATATGTGGTAATGGATCAGGGAGGGGTTAGACAGTGTTTAAGGATATATGTGGTAATGGATCAGGGAGGGGTTAGACAGTGTTTAAGGATATATGTGGTAATGGATCAGGGAGGGGTTAGACAGTGTTTAAGGATATATGTGGTAGTGGATCAGGGAGGGGTTAGACAGTGTTTAAGGATATATGTGGTAATGGATCAGGGAGGGTTAGGGGGCATCTTGCTCTATTGGATAATACAGGCTGCAGACATTGGGGATCAAACACAGTACCTTTCAACTGGGAGTTGAACTCTCACACACACACAGCCACACACACAGCCACACACACAGCCACAAACACACACACACACACACACACACACACACACACACACACACACACACACACACACACTTCAAACTATATATATGTTCCATGAGCTGTCATCAGCGTAACCATTCGATCATATACGTAGTTTATTAATCATAATTCAAAATATTCCGTTTTTGTTGACGTGTGGGGAGGCAATGTCTCCAGAGGTCTGAGCTGGTCCACCACGCCACCAGTGAGGTGAGGAAGAGGCGGCGGGAGGGACTGAAGACTGGGCCCACGTCAGGGGGCAGGACCCCATAGAGACCTGCTGGGATCCAGGGGGCTGAAGGACCTTCCAGGTGTGCTGCTAGGATAACCAACAGAGAGCTCTGGAGGAACATCTGCTCAGCTTGGAGGATTGAGACTGAAGGAACAGAATGAATCACCGGCTGAACACACCACAACATTCAGTGGGTTGGACTGAGTTGTTTATTAACATTATGCTTTAACAACAAATATAACTGAAAAATAGTCACTTACAAGTACATCATAAACAGAATGACTAAAAGAATAGTGCCAAATATTACAGATCGTTAACAGTTGTGCACGTATCTTTGATCCTATGAGTGCCTTTATTTCTGAAAGGCGACTAACGACACACTTGGAGACTTATTTAGACCATAAGTAATGTAATGTACGACAATAATGAACACAATCTGAGTTACAGACTAGAGCAGAGATAAGAGAGAGGAGGATGAGAAGAGAGAGAGGAGGAGAAGAGAGAGGAGGAGGAGAAGAAAGAGGAGAGAGAAGAGGATGGAGAGGAGAGGAGAGCTGACAAGACAAAGTCACAGTACTCACACACATTGTGAGAATCTTTACATGTAGCCACTGTGAGCTTTGTTTAAGTGTGTAATGTATGGAGGGTTGTTGTACGGTGGAGATTAAGTGAATTACTGGTTAAAAAATGAAAGAAGTTTACAAATTTGCAGTGATTTTAAACATTCCAGCAACCTCAAAATGATCAAAATATAAATGTTGTCAACAAACTAAATTATTTTTTGTCTCCCACTGAGAAAGTATTTCTACAAAACACTGTTGGACTGGATGGTACCTATTCCAGTGAAATGATCAATTAAAAAGATAATGTAGACCTACACATTACTTTTTTTTGCCTTTTCTTTTTAATAAAATAAATCAGAAAAGTGTTCTGAAGTTAAACAAATAGACATTTTAAGTAAGGGGTTATAGGATCATTATTATACAAATTAGTCATGTCAAAATATTCTACATGACTGCGACTGTAACTATGTAATTGCATTAAACGTATAGAAAATCAGGAGGAAACATGAATAAGATATATGGTAATCGAAGCATTTATAATGAGTTGATTAAACAACTGTGATTATATTCATAAAGAACATCTCCTCGTTAAATATCAGCAGTACGACATTAAAGCAGTTCTCTCAGACCTCACATTGTAGAGATTCTAATTCAGTAAACAACATTAGTTGTTTTGGTTGTTTCTTTGTTTTATTATCAAACAAAGGTCCTAGTCTGTTTGATTGACAGGTGAGATGATCAGGGGGGCAGAGTTGTTACCTTCATAACTACGGGGACCTGGGTTGAGGAATGGATAGAGAGGCTCACTGAAGGTGCAGCCATTAGCAGAGTAGATATGAACCCTGGCTTCCACATCATAGAAGGAGACCACACCCTCATCATAATCAACAAACACCCCCACCTTCTGGAGCTCAGCTCTCAGAGGGAGACAGAGAGGAGGGCTATCTATAAATACCAACCTATCCTTGGTGTATTGAAGAGTCCAGTAACCCGTCTCAGGGGTCCACATGCTCCCACCTTTTCTGTCGATGGACTCTCTGCCCACTCCTAACCACCATGCAGTCTTGTCTTTAACCTGGACCTCAAAGTAAAATCTCCCTGAGGAGAAGCTCTGCCTCGTGAGAACAAATATATACTGTGTAAATCTCTTAGGGTTGTCTGGGAGTACCTTCCTCACACCTCCATCATGTACTTGTTTCCCATCCTCAGACAGGATGAGCTGGGGATGAGCTGTATCAGGATCCAGAGTCACATCTACTTCATACTGCTGGACCCTCTTCAGATCAGCGTCATCACGCAGCTTCTTCATCTCCATGTTCAGTGTCTCCTCCAGCTGATCCAGGGATCTCCTCAAGGTCCCTACGTATGATGGAGGACGGACCTCCACCGT
Source organism: Gadus chalcogrammus (assembly GCF_026213295.1). Taxonomy (NCBI): domain Eukaryota; kingdom Metazoa; phylum Chordata; class Actinopteri; order Gadiformes; family Gadidae; genus Gadus; species Gadus chalcogrammus. The sequence continues at coordinate 3,575,304 of NC_079432.1, forward strand.
GGTCCAGTCCCTGGTGGGTGGAGGATCCTTCAGGGATCTGAAGGCCTGGAGGAAGTGGAGGTGGTCTTCAGTGTGTGAGAGCTGCTTCACCTCTGAGCATCTATTGGTCAGATCTTCTATTTCCTGCTCCAGCTCTTTGATGAGGTCTTCAGCTTGTTTCTCTGTGGATTTCAGTTCCACTTGAACCGTTTGGTTGAATTCATCCCGGCACTTTTCAACACAGCCTATCAGAGCAGTGAAGACCTGCCCACCAATGGCTATCTCTCTGTCTGCAACTTTGTTGCTCAGTTCTACTCTGTCTTTGATCTCCTTAATCTTTTGTTTCCTCTCCTGGATCATCTGTGGAACTTCAGCCTCTATCTTCCCCAGCTGGGCCGTCTTCACTTCATATTCCTCCTTCAGAGGTACAACAGGATGGGACTTGTGGTCTGTCACTGTGCACAACAGACACACACACACCTGTTCAGTCGGGCAGAAGAGCTCCAGAAGTCGGTTGTGTTTCTTACACATCCTGTCTTCCAGACGGTCCATAGGCTCGACCAGCCGATGTCCCTTCAGGACTGCGACTCTCTGATGTGGCTCCAGGTGGGTTTGGCAGAAAGACATAAAACACTCTAGGCAGGACTTCACAGCCTTCTGCTGGGTCCCAGTACAGAAGTCACAGGGAACTTCTGCTGGTTCAACACAAGGCTGCTCTTTAACTCGTACGGTTGTTCTAAACTGAGCAGCCAGCTCTGATAAGAGGGTATTGACCCGTGGATCAGGTTTTGTGTCGAAAATCTGGTTGCAAACAGGACATTTGTACTTGACTTGTTCATCCCAGAACTTTGTAATACAGGTTCTGCAGAAGTTGTGTCCACATGGTGTGGTAACCGGGCTGCTGAACACATCCAGACAGATGGAACATGAAAAGTCCTCCTCAGACCAGGAAGTGTTAGCAGAGGCCATTCCTAGACACAGACGATAAGGTTTATGTATTGAGCAACTTTATATTTCTAATTCCATCAGTTCCTTATCTTGTGCTGCTTTACTCACCTTGTTGTGTTTTCTGTCCGTCAGACAAGTTTTATTTTACTCCTGAAAGAGAGAACTGCTCAAACAACGGTTTGCTTTGGTTTCTATGAATGTTTAGTTTCGTTTCCTGAACAAGACATCCTCTCCTCTCCGCCCCTAACCCCTGGCTCCTCCCCTAACCCCTGGCCCCGCCCCCACAGACACAGTTCCCTGACGTCTCAACCTGAACGTGGGCACATTCATGAACTGTCTAGAGCAGGGGTCTCAAAACTCAATTTACCTGGGGGCCGCTGGAGGCAGATGCTGGGTGAGGCTGGGCCGCATCAAGTTCTTCACAAAAAAGTACAAGTATCCAGTCTTCTCAAGCTTTACTATTAACAGTTCTGTAACATGAATGCTTTTTTGAACATGAATGGCTCTTTTGAAAATGAACGACTTTAAAACATGAACCTTCTTCAGAACATGAAGTGTCCTTCTGAACATACGGCTTTTCTTGCCTACTCCTTACTGCCAGAGACCTGGCAGCGCTTCCTCTCACACAGCTCCTGCAGGGCCCATGCAGGGCTTTATATATATATTTTTTATAAAGCTTGCTGCGCCCAACAACCTTGCGAAGACGGGGTGAAATGTGCAGAAGCATTTTTCACCGCAAACGTTGGTGTGTGTGTGTGTGTGTGTGTGTGTGTGTGTGTGTGTGTGTGTGTGTGTGTGTGTGTGTGTGTGTGTGTGTGTGTGTGTGTGTGTGTGTGTGTGTCAAGCCCGACCCGGCCCGTGCACGTTCTGTACGAGCCCGTCCCGGCCCGACACATTAACTGTAATTATGAGCCCGAGCCCGATTTCAACCCGAATTTTTTTTTAATACATGTTTAACTTATGATCAACTCAACTTGATACAAAACACTCTTTCACACGTCGATATTTCCTCTCCCACTGGACACACACACACACACACACACACACACACACACACACACACACACACACACACACACACACACACACACACACACACACACACACACACACACACACACACACACCCCTACCGACGTATCCAGGCCCAGGCAGTTATAATATGCAATCAATCATGTCAGAACATAGACATTTTCTATAAATAGCCTACCAACGTTTGCAGTAAAAAAAACTGACGCACATTTCATGCTCAGGGATATGAAGCTCCACAACTTCAGGAACTCGGTTGCTAAGCGGTTAGTTTCAGATGCTTCAGTAAGATCGAAATACATCAGAGGAGTCACACAGGAGAGAATCTGGTCAGGTGCATGGTGTTTGGAAAGAGATACACACAGAAAGGGCCTATCTCCAGCGCAAGCTTTATAAATGAGGCCAACGGGCAAGCGCAGCGACTCGGCAAAAAAATAGAGTCATGTGACTCGGGGTAGGGCAGACGAACCAGACCGCCGAGTTCACCTTCAGTCAGAGACAACAAGCACTTGTTTGGTTGCCACCATGCGGCAGTTAATTCGGAATTAAAAAAGGTTTACCTAGAAAATTCACAATTCATAAGTTGATAGACTGTATTGTTTATAACGGCATGGTGGGGATCGCGAGGAGCAGCGACACGTGGGGTCGGGTTCTTTCGTGCTCTGCAAGTGGAGAACTTTATTCACAAATTCATTGATGATATAACCCCCCGCCCCCCGATACAAATATTCATGCACGAGCTATATTGAAGTCCTTAAAAACTGTATGGAGAAATCGTGATATATGATATTAATGATAATGAAGTCATAATACAAAGAGACAATTAAATGCAAATTCCGCCTTATTCACTGCTTCAACATGTCCCGAGGTGTCACTCTGATGATTTAAGAGTTTTAAATGTGGCAATTTTTTATGATTTGTTGCGGCTGTGGACCGACCAAATGCCCCAATACGTAAAAAAAACCCTCCCTGTGTTGGACATTTGTAGGGAGTAGAGAGATGAGAGAGAGGTCCACGGGTAGGGGACGTATCAAATATTAAACTGAAGAGCAGATACACCACCTGACCTTACAAAAACAAAAGTACCACTATGTGTCAAAGACGTGCGTGTTATCAAACCATATTCAGCCTGAAAAATAACGAGTATCGGGGCCCGGGAGTCGGCAATTCACGATTGGCACTGATGACGTCAGAAGCCATATGCCAATCAGAAGGTCTGAGAAGCCAAACGCGTTTTTGTGTGAACAATTATAGATATATTATGTACATTGAATCTCCACTGAGCACGATCACAATGATTTGATGCTTTTATAAATGGTGTTAGTCTATCCATGAGAAATTAACTTTTTTTTTGTATCATTTGAGGAAGCCGCCACGCTCCCTCCCCCCACACATAAAACAGTCAGACACCATTACAACCTTCAAGTCACAACTCAAAACTCACCTGTTCAAACTCGCACACAACGTCTAACTGATCACTGTTCTGATTGTTTGTTTGTTTTGTTTTGTCTTGTTTTTGTTTTATTTATTTCTTATTTCTTATGTTTATTTTTTTATTTTTTTCCACAATGTCTTGTATTTTTTTAAACGATTTATGATGACTATATGCTCTGTAAGGTGACCTTGGGTGTCTTGAAAGGCGCCTCTAAATTAAATGTATTATTATTATTATTATTAGTGGTCACTAGTGGGTCAACAACTACAATCAGAGCCGTTTATTTACTATTTGCGTCTCAGAGAACAACGGCTAAATTCAGGGCAAGGCGTGCTATGCATTAATTCGAGATGTCCCCAAGCATGCAAACAATGAACCAATAGCAAATAAGCTGCAAGAACTGAACCCAGAAACATCGGAAATCAATAAGGTTCTACACTCTGATGAAACATAATTTGAATCTAAATACAGTTTATTGATCACAAATAAATCATTTACTAATTAGCATGCAATCATTTAATTTCATATTTAAAGCAATAGTAATTAACATGGTTAATTTATTCAGAAGAATTTGAAAGGAGTATTTACAGTTCATTCGTGGATCATTTAAAATGCATAAAATCGTATTTATACTAGGCTTCATTTTAATTCGGGAAAAGGTGACTATGATGGATGCTTCCTGGCAGGGGCGCCGCTAGGGATTTTGGGCCCCATGAAAATAATCTTTACTTAGTGGCATTATTTTTTCTGTATTATAATTTCATCATCATTAGGGGCCTCTCTGGGCCCCCCTCCATCATGGGCCCCTAGAATCCGTCTCCTTTACCCCCCCTTTTCGGCGCCCCTGCTTCCTGGTAACAGCGCACACCTTTAATTGCCTTTTGATATACTCTCGCGTGGTAGAGAGACGGGCCTCATGTTACCGATAGTCAGGCATGGTTAGTTTTTTGACCTCCTTCTCTCAGTACTTATTTTTGATAATGTTGAAATTATTGGATGAAAGTAAACAGTTCAACTTTACGGAGTGGCCCTGTGGATTGTCTTAAAAGGATATGCAAGAGGGGCACGGTAACTGGCTCTGACCTTATAAATCGGAAAACTACATGTGGTTTATTCACAGAGACAGGGTAAACCGGGTTGCACTCTGGATGAGGTTCATGAAGAATCTTCTCCATACAGATAAAAGTTCAGATTACATTGGTAATGGGCGGAGTGGTAAAACCACGACGACAGATTAACCCAGATAAACCTGTTCCCCACTCCGTGTAGAAGAAGCTATTGAGGACTGGTGTTAGCACTACAAATATGTAGTCCAATAAGGTATTTATATGAGCTTGAATATCATATTGTCTAAATAAAGCATAGAATATATTAATTTACTCACATCTTCCTTCGATAACGTGTCTCACCGGTATCAATTTAAAATAAATGGCAAATGTGAAAAGGAGTTTCCTTGATGCACAATGTTGTTAGTAAAAAACCCATTTACTTAAAAACAATACCACAACAGTCGAGTCACTTGCACAACTCAAGCCTACCTTCATGTCCAGAACTCTGGCCCTCTTAAGGAGCACCAGAATGGGTGTGGCTCAATTAACCTATGAGCCACAGCTGTAGAATATTACAGGGCTAACAGCCAGACAGGATCATGTGCATCTTTTAAAATATGGTTTAACACAGTGAAGATGCCATTCACATCTTCACAGCAACACTATTTTGACAGCAAGTATACCAAAGGGTAGAATGCAAATCTTAAAACTGTTACGTATTTTAGGAACACAAGCTGTATTTCCCTCACTTAACCAATAGGGGGTAGGACCAAACATATAAGCCGTAAATACTACACATAGCCACAAGGGAAAGCAGGACATCACTGAAGGCTGCAATAGATACTTTAATCACAGAGGGCAGCACCACAGACCAGGCGAGGTAAACCGAGGATTAGTCACACCGGTTCCTCTCCAAGTCTTCCGGTCCTCGCTGAGTCCATAAGAGCCTCCAGAATCGTGGAGGCAGATCAGAACTCTCTCGGCAGCGATAGGACATACGTGGGTTTATGTCTTGGATCAGCTAGGAGAATACTCTTGCACGTGCTAAGGCACATCTTCAATCTCTCTTTACTTCAGAGCATCAGTTTACCATACCGAAAATACTTTATACAAATAAAGTCTCTTTAAAGCTATTCCTTTGGATTCGACTACTTCCTGAAGAACTCAATAAAACATAATCAATACAAGAAGGCACAAGGATAGTGAGTCGGCTGAACACACGAGAACATTCAGTTGGTTTGACTGAGTTGTTTATTACCATTATGCTTTAACAACGAATACAAGTACAAGTACACAATAAACAGAATGACTAAGATAATAGTATCAAACATTACAGATCATTAACAGTTGTGCACGTATCATTTGCGAATTTATTTCTGAAAGGCGACTAACGACACACTTTGCGACTTATTCAGACCATCAGGGAGAAGTTGACACACATATTCAAACGTATGATGGGGTTGTTCATTCCCATGCTGCTGGCTGCTCAGAGGTATCGAGGTCCACGGCTCTCGTGCCAACAGCTTCGGGGTCTCTCTCCCTCTCCTCGCGTCGTCCAGGCAGTCAGTGGGCGTGGTTATGGGGAGGAGGACTCCGCCCGAGCGGGAGCGTCACCGTCACCATAGTGATTCACTACAGCCGAACTCACCCATTGGGAGTTTAGTTGAACAACATCTATTTTAGATTCATCTAAATGTGGTGACTTTTGACATGTGAACACACTTAATGCGTAATGAACGACAATAATGAACACAATCCAAGATGAGTTAGAGAGGAGAGCAGAGGTAAGAGAGAGGAGGAGGAGAAGAGAGAGGAGGAGAAGAGGAGAGGAGAGGATGGTGACGAGAAGAGAAGAGAGGAGAGCAGAGAAGAAAAAGTCACGGTACTCACGCACATGGGGAGAATCTTTACATAGTCACTGTGACCTTCTTTAAGTGTTTAATACATGAAGGGTTGTATGGTGGAGATTAAGTTTTACTGGTTCATCAACTACTAACGTTTACAATTCTTTACTGATATAAAACGTTCCATCAATCTCAAAATTATCAAAATTAAGGTTCTAGGCAACAAACACATTTATTTTTTGTATTACCCTGAGACAGGCATTCTACTGAACACTATTGGACTGGAATGTATCTATTTTAGATAACATAGGTAGGCCTACACATTAAAAAAGATTCAATGAACGTGTAAGGACATTGTGTTTTTTTGTCATTCACTATTCAGAAATTAAAACAGATAGCAATGTTAAAAAACTACAATTATTATTTTGTACAGATTAGTCCTCTTAACATGTATGTCCTCTTATGTTCTATATAACTGCAACTGTTAACAACTTTATAGCATTAAATGTGTAAAAAGATCTGGAAACAAAACAGACAAAATATAATGTGTAATTTAACCATTTATAATGGGTGGAATTCAACAACTGTGATTATGTTCTTAAAGAACATCTCCTCGTTAAATATCAGCAGTACGACATTAAAGCAGTTCTCTCAGACCTCACATAGTAGAGATTCTAATTCAGTAAACAACTCTAAATGTTTTGGTTGTTTCTTAGTTTTATTATCAAACAAAGGTCCTAGTCTGTTTGATTGACAGGTGAGATGATCAGGGGGGCAGAGTTGTTACCTCCATAATCACGGGGACCTGGGCCGAGGAATGGATAGAGAGGCTCACTGAAGGTGCAGCCAGTAGCAGAGTAGATATGAACCCTGGCTTCCACATCATAGAAGGAGACCACACCCTCATCATAATCAACAAACACCCCCACCTTCTGGAGCTCAGCTCTCAGAGGGAGACGGATATCAAGGTTATCTTTAAACACCAACCTATCCTTGGTGTAGTAAAGAGTCCAGTAACCCGTCTCAGGGGTCCACGTGCTCCCACCTTTTCTGTCGATGGACTCTCTGACCACTCCTAACCACCATGCAGTCTTGTCTTTAACCTGGACCTCAAAGTAAAATCTCCCTGAGGAGAAGCTCTGCCTCGTGAGAACAAATATATACTTTGTACATCTCTTAGGGTTGTCTGATCCTTGGTGTATTGAAGAATCCAGTAACCCGTCTCAGGGGTCCACGTGGTCTTACCTTTTCTGTCGATGGACTCTCTGACCACTCCTAACCACCATGCAGTCTTGTCTTTAACCTGTACCTCAAAGTAAAATCTCCCTGAGGAGAAGCTCTGCCTCGTGAGGACAAAAAGATAATTTATAAATCTCTTAGGGTTGTCTGGGAGTCCCTTCCCCACACCCCTATCATGTACTTGTTTCCCATCCTCAGACAGGATGAGCTGGGGAGCAGCTGTATCAGGATCCAGAGTCACATCTACTTCATACTGCTGGACCCTCTTCAGTACAGCATCATCACACAGCTTCTTCATCTCCATGTTCAGTGTCTCCTCCAGCTGATCCAGGGATCTCTTCAAGGTCCCTACGTATGACGGAGGACGGACCTCCACCGTGGTCCAGTCCCTGGTGGGTGGAGGATCCTTCAGGGATCTGAAGGTCTGGAGGAAGTGGAGGTGGTCTTCAGTGTGTGAGAGCTGCTTCACCTCTGAGCATCTATTGGTCAGATCTTCTATTTCCTGCTCCAGCTCTTTGATGAGGTCTTCAGCTTGTTTCTCTGTGGATTTCAGTTTCTCTTGAACCGTTTGGTTGAATTCATCGCGGCACATTTCAACACAGCCTATCAGAGCAGTGAAGACCTGCCCACCAATGGCTATCTCTCTGTCTGCAACTTTGTTGCTCAGTTCTACTCTGTCTTTGACCTCCTTAATCTTTTGTTTCCTCTCCTGGATCATCTGCGGAACTTCAGCCTCTATCTTCCCCAGCTGGGCCGTCTTCAGTTCATATTCCTCCTTCAGAGGTACAACAGGATGGGACTTGTGGTCTGTCACTGTGCACAACAGACACACACACACCTGGTCAGTCGGGCAGAAGAGCTCCAGAAGTCGGTTGTGTTTCTTACACATCCTGTCTTCCAGACGGTCCATAGGCTCGACCAGCCGATGTTTCTTCAGGCCTGCGACTCTCTGATGTGGCTCCAGGTGGGTTTGGCAGAAAGACATAAAACACACTAGGCAGGACTTCACGGCCTTCTGCTGGGTCCCAGTACATACGTCACAGGGAACTTCTGCTGGTTCAACACAAGGCTGCTCTTTAACTCGTACGGTTGTTCTGAACTGAGCAGCCAGCTCTGATAAGAGGGTATTGACCCGTGGATCAGGTTTTGTGTCGAAGATCTGGTTGCAAACAGGACATTTGTACTTGACTTGTTCATCCCAGAACTTTGTAACACAGGTTATTCAGAAGTTGTGTCCACACGGTGTGGTAACCGGGCTGCTGAACACATCCAGACAGATGGAACATGAAAAGTCCTCCTCAGAACAGGAAGTGTTAGCAGAGGCCATTCCTAGACACAGACGATAAGGTTTATGTATTGAGCAGTTTTATATTTCTAATTCCATCAATTCCTTATCTTGTGCTGCTTTACTCACCTTGTTGTGTTTCTCCGCCTGTCAGACAATTTGTTCCAAAATGCGTTTTATTTTCCTCCTGAAAGAGAGAACTTCTTTCACGTCTGTTGGCTTTGGTTTCTATGAATGTTAAGTTTCGTTACCTGAACAAGACATCCTCTCCACTCCGCCCCTAATACCTGGCTCCGCCCCTAACACCTGGCTCCACCCCTAACCCCTGGCTCCGCCCCAACGGACGCACGGTTCCTGACGTTTCAACCTGAATGTGGGCCTATTCCTCATGAACTGTCTCGGCTAACTCACATACGCTGTGTGTTCTCTTATTTGCATTAAAATATGTTCAACCTTTAAAAGACAGGAAATATCCCGGGAAAACTAGAAAGGATGATTACTTCGTAGTGATTTGTGCCAAACTGGGATCAAGAGCTATGCAAATACATTTGACTTGATTTTGACTGTGGCTGATATTTTCACCATTCTTTATAAAACAACCCTCTCAATGTGTGCCCAGATAACATGTGCTATTATGGTTGCGCTATTAACCCCCGAGTCATGTGACTCAGGGTAGGGCAGACGAACCAGACCGACGAGTTCACCTTCAGTCAGAGACAACAAGCACTTGTTTTGGTTCCTCCATGCGAAAGTTAATTCGGCTGAATTAAAGAAAGGTTTACCTTGAAAATACACAATTCATAAGTTGATAGACTGTATTGTTTGTAACAGTATGGTGGGGATCGCGAGGATCAGCGACACGTAGGGAAGACCGACCGCCTACCCTCATAAATAAAAACCATCCCTGTGTTGGATATGTGTATACAAATTGCATGGATCAGGGAGGGGTTAGACAGTGTTTAAGGATATATGTGGTAATGGATCAGGGAGGGTTAGGGGGCATCTTGCTCTATCAAATAATACAGGCTGCAGACATTGGGGATCAAAGAGAGAGAGAGGAGAGAGAGGAGAGAGAAGAGGATGGAGAGAGAGGAGAGAGAAGAGGATGGAGAGGAGAGGATGGAGAGAGAGGAGAGAGAGGAGAGGATGGAGAGAGAAGAGGATGGAGAGAGAGGAGAGAGAAGAGGATGAAGAGAGAAGAGGATGGAGAGAAGAGGATGGAGCGGTTAGGAGAGCTGACAAGACAAAGTCAAGTTACAAACATACATGGGGAGAATCTTTACATGTAGCCACTGTGAGCTTTGTGTAAGTGTGTAACGCATAAAGGGTTGTTGTGTGGTGGAGATTAAGTCAATTACTGGTTAAAAAATGAAAGAAGTTTAACATTTTTCAGTGATTTTAAACATTCCATCAACCTCAAATTGATCAAAATAAGGATATTGTCCAAAAAATTATTTAAAGGTTGGGTATGGGATTTGCGAAACGCCAGCAGATTTTGCAAACACACAACTCAAATGGTCCTACCCCCTCTCCTTCAACGCTGACTCTGACTCCACCCATTCCAAGCACAAAGGGGTCGCGCGCGGGGCGCGGGGGAGGGGGAGTGCAGTACCACCGTTTGATTGACGTACTTATTGTCCAATGCAACTCGGTGGCTCTGGAAATCATTGGCTGGAGTTTTTCGAGCCTTGCCCGTTCCACAGATGATTGAATTGTTTAATTTTCATGTCAGTACTTCTAACTCAGTGGCTGTAAGTGGGTTATGATGAGGTTTTCAAGTAATTTGGCAAAAAATACGAAAAAAGCGAATTCCATACCCAACCTTTAATATTTGTATCGCACTGAGAAATTATTTCTACAAAACACTGTTGGACTGGATTGTACCTATTCCAGTGAAATGATCAATTGAAATGATAATGTAGACCCACACATTACATTTTTTGCCTTTTCTTTATAATAAAATAAATCAAGTGTTCAGAAGATAGACCAATAGACATTTTAAGTAAGGGGTTATGAGGTCATTATTATACAAATGAATCATCTAAAAATATTTTACATGATTGCAACTGTAACTATGTTATAGCATTAAACGTATACAAAAATCAGGAGAAAACATGAATGAGATATGTTGTAACCTAACCATTTATAATGAGTTAATGCAACAACTGTGATTATATTCTTAAAGAATATCTCCTTGTTAAATGTCAGCAGTACGACATTAAAGCAGTTCTCTCAGATCTTACATAGTAGAGATTCTAATTCAGTAAACAACATTAGTTGTTTTGGTTGTTTCTTTGTTTTATTATCAAACAAAGGTCCTAGTCTGTTTGATTGACAGGTGAGATGATCAGGGGGGCAAAGTTGTTACCTCCATAATCATGGCGGCCTGGGCAGATGAATGGATAGAGAGGCTCACTGAAGGTGCAGCCAGTAGCAGAGTAGATATGAACCCTGGCTTCCACATCATAGAAGGAGACCAAGCCCTCATCATAATCAACAAACACCCCCACCTTCTGGAGCTCAGCTCTCAGAGGGAGACGGACATCAGGGTTATCACTAAATACCAACCCATCCTTGTTGTAGTAGAAAAGAGTCCAGTAACCCGTCTCAGGGGTCCACGTGGTCACACCTTTTCTGTCGATGGACTCTCTGACCACTCCTAACCACCAATAAGTCTTGTCTTTAACCTGTACCTCAAAGTAAAATCTCCCTGAGGAGAAGCTCTGCCTCGTGAGAACATATATATACTTTGTAAATCTCTTAGGGTTGTCTGGGAGTTCCTTCCCCACACCTCCATGATGTACTTGTTTCTCATCCTCAGACAGGATGAGACTGGGATGAGCTGTATCAGGATCCAGAGTCACATCTACTCCATACTGCTGGACCCTCTTCAGTACAGCATCATCACGCAGCTTCTTCATCTCCATGTTCAGTGTCTCCTCCAGCTGATCCAGGGATCTCCTCAAGGTCCCTATGTATGACGGAGGACGGACCTCCACCGTGGTCCAGTCCCTGGTGGGTGGAGGATCCTTCAGGGATCTGAAGGTCTGGAGGAAGTGGAGGTGGTCTTTAGTGTGTGAGAGCTGCTTCACCTCTGAGCATCTATTGGCCAGATCTTCTATTTCCTGCTCCAGCTCTTTGATGAGGTCTTCAGCTTGTTTCAATGTGGATTTCAGTTTCTCTTGAACCGTTTGGTTGAATTCATCGCGGCACTTTTCAACACAGCCTATCAGAGCAGTGAAGACCTGCCCACCAATGACTATCTCTCTGTCTGCATCTTTGTTGCTAATTTCTACTTTGCCTTTTATCTCCTTAATCTTTTCTTTTCTCTCCTGGATCATCTGCGGAACTTCAGCCTCTATCTTCCCCAGCTGGGCCGTCTTCACTTCATATTCCTCCTTCAGAGGTACAACAGGATGGGACTTGTGGTCTGTCACTGTGCACAACAGACACACACACACTTGTTCAGTCTGGCAGAAGAGCTCCAGAAGTCGGTCGTGTTTCTTACACATCCTGTCTTCCAGACGGTCCATAGGCTCGACCAGCCGATGTTTCTGCAGGCGAGTGACTCTCTGATGTGGCTCCAGGTGGGTTTGGCAGAAAGACATAAAACACTCTAGGCAGGACTTCACAGCCTTCAGCTGGGTCCCAGTACAGAAGTCACAGGGAACTTCTGCTGGTTCAACACAAGGCTGCTCTTTAACTCGTACGGTTGTTCTAAACTGAGCAGCCAGCTGTGATAAGAGGGTATTGACCCGTGGATCAGGTTTTATGTCGAAAATCTGGTTGCAAACAGGACATTTGTACTTGACTTGTTCATTCCAGAACTTTGTAATACAGGTTCTGCAGAAGTTGTGTCCACATGGTGTGGTAACCGGGCTGCTGAACACATCCAGACAGATGGAACATGAAAAGTCCTCCTCAGACCAGGAAGTGTTAGCAGAGGCCATTCCTAGACACAGACGATAAGGTTTATGTATTGAGCAATTTTATATTTCTAATTCCATCTATTCCTTATCTTGTGCTGCTTTACTCACCTTGTTGTGGTTTCTTTCTTTCAGACAATTTGTTCCAAAATGCGTTTTATTTTCCTCCTGAAAGAGAGAACTGCTTCCACGTCGGTTGGTTTTGGTTTTTATGAATGTTTAGTTTCGTTTCCCGAACAAGACATCCTTTCCCCTCCTCCCCTTACATTTGGCTCCGCCCCTAATACCTGGCTCTGCCCCAACGGACACAGTTCCCTGACGTTTCAACAGCACTACAATCATGCTGACGGCTTGGTGTGAGCTCCGTAATGCACTCATTTATATTAACAGTGAGAGGGGGTGCACCGTTCCTGGAGGTACTGTAATACCAGGTCGATGCGTGGAGTGGCCGGAGCAAGCCCCTTTTCCATCTCCCCGTTCCAAAAATCAATTTAATATATGGTCCCCGGGTAGGGGACGTATCAGATATTAAACTGATAAGAACAGATACTACACTTGATCTTAGCCAAAAGGCCGAGAAGCGATACCCATAAACTGTCTGACATAGAAGACCAATTCCCAGAAATGTCACTCTCATTAGCGGTTTTACGCCAAAAACATAATTTAAGTACAAATACAGAAGTACCACTATGTGTAAACTAAATAAAGCGTGCTATCAAACTATGTTTGACCGAAGGATAAAGAGTATATGGGCCAAGGATTGACGAAATTGCCCGAACGGCACTGATGACGTCAGAAGCCATAAGCCAATCAGAATGTCTGAGAAGCCGAAGGCGTCAATCGTGGTGAACATACATATATTGAATCCCCACTGGGCACGATTACAATGATGTGATGCGTTTTTACATGTTGTTAGTTGGATAAAAGTTTGATGCATGAGAAATTAACTTTATTTGTTATCATTGATTGATCACTAAACAATTATGCCGATGGGGAGATTGTCGGTCTTGTCCACGCCAGTCGCACCGAGCGTGACGTCACGTACGAGACGTGTCTCATGTGTTTTCTCTACAGCCTTTCACTGAACAATTGCGCATAAACGGTCAATCTCTCGAGATGAAAAATTATCATTTAAATCCAGAAACAACACATGTGTTATCCGGGGCATATAATGACTGCGACCAGAAAATAATTACTTCCTCTCCATTGAAACCCATTTATATTTTTCGACCTCATAGGTCCCAAGGGCTCTACCGGAAGAGGCGAGACTTCGCCACCGAGGGCCTTACCTGAATCAGCATTACGTAATTCCGGCAGTTGTTGCACTATTATCTTTAGACCACCAGAGGGCGACTATCGTCCCAGGAATGGGTTCCTGTCACTCGGGACTCTCACTTGACTCCAGCTGTGAGCTGTCAAAGGTAGGAAAGCTGGACGTATGCCAAATTAAAAGGATAACTTAGGGTACAATCAAAGATTGGCAGCATTTGGTAAGTGTTTTTTTTGTATTATTGTTATTATTAGTATTTAAAAACGATAAAAGTATCCCCCTGATTATAAACACATCTTGAATATGAGAGATTTGTGCTTCATAGATTTTAATTCCCTGGCAACATCTTTTAACTGATCTTAATTCATTAAATGTATATTGGTAATTGTAATATTTATAATAAATCGTATACATGTGCTTCATCTTTTTATGATTTCTATGATTATTGTTATTATGACTTTGATTTATTTTATTTTATTATATGCATTATCGTTATCATGCATATTATAGGGTTAGTATTATTGTAATTGTGTAGCTATGATTATATCTGGTTACATTTGTGCATTTTTGGTGAACAAGACACTTCTGGAGGAGGAGGAGAAGAAGAAGAAGAAGAGGAGAAGGGTGAGGAGGAGGAAGGGAGGACGGAAGGGGGCGGAGGAGGAGAAGGGGAGAGAAGGAGGAGCAGAAGGAGAGAGAAGGAGAGTAGGGGGAGAAGGGGTGAAGGAGAAGGAGGAGAATAAGGGGAGGTAGAGGAGTGGGGGGGAAGAAGGGGAGAAGGGGGAGGAGGAAGAGAAGGGGGAGGAGGAAGAGGGAGGAGGAGGAGGAGGAGGAGGAGGAGAGGGGGGAGTCGGGGGCATTGGCTCTGTCTGGACCGAGGATAGCTTTCCGGTTTCGCTCACTCGATTTAGTCGGATCGCTCCGCGGTTTCGTTGCGGCAAAACAACGCAGTGTGCGCCTCACCCGTCAGGATACTTCCACCGTGGGTCGGTTCCGAGGTTAACGGCTTATCGGTGCTTAATAACGTGTTGTAATAAGTGGGGTGACTGGCTCTGCTGGACGAGGAACCACCTCGTTGTTTTCGCCCCGTTTGAAAGCAGCGGGGAAATGTCCAGCTGAGGATTTGAAATCTTGAAGCCCTAGGCCCGCTTGTAATGAGCGATCAACGCATCGACAATGGCGAATAAGGTACGGATAGTTGGAAAAGGTATTTTTGAGGGGTTCTTTTGACTGGATTGGTGCGGAAAAAGTGAGACGGTTGTTGTGTTGTAACGTTGTCGCTTGATTCCTTCCCGGGCGGACTACTAACGTTCGCGTTATTCGTAACTTTTTCGATGAGTTATATCGGCATTAGGCACATCTTTTGGACGGTGATTCCAAGTGTGCGTCAACATATTGGATTTGGTGCCAAATGTAATGTTGTTACTGTACTTGGAAAATGAGTGTCGTTCAGGAGTGTCTTGTGACATTTTACTACCTTTCCAGTTCGGGTCGATTTTGAACCTCGTGGAATTCTGGGAAATGTAGTCAATGGCGCCACCAGCCAGTCTGTCGGTTTTTGTTGTGTGACAGGTTGAAAGTAAATAACCGAACTCATTCCGTTCGTAGGTGCTCTTAGTGAAATGTATTTGAGCCGTATATATTTTTACTTGGAAGCGTGTGTGTGTGTCCATTAATTAATAGGATAAATAATGTGCAATATTTTACTTGTCATACTAGTGTGGGACAGCATAGCGCAGCAACGTTTTTCAAAACAAAGTCGGTGTGTTTGTTGCTTGATCGGTCGCCGTCTTCTTGCAGGTGCAGGTTTTGTATGACTTCAGTGCTGAGCCCGGAAACAACGAACTGTCCGTCAGAGAAGGCGAAACTGTCACTGTCACAAATCAGGTATAGAGGATACAGCACTTCCATCCAGTCCTGTTGACTGGCTGTTGTTTTTCCTCCCATATGCATGCCAAACTTTGATTATTTATAGTAAATTGTTGTATATTCCATATATTGAGTTTGAGTGGTCATATGGATAGGCCTATATTAGGTGATATGGCAACTTTTGCAAGCCCTACTGAACGAGCCACAGATATCAAGATTATGTGTGTAGAGAGAGGGGGAAATGAAGGATAACACGGTTGGCGAGAATGAGAGCAAACATGACATCACTACTGCCATTTACAACAGTTCAAAGGTCAGTTTTATAATCACTCACCGACTCGCTAACCTCTTCTCTGCAGTCGTCACTCCTTAAAGGGAGAGATTTTCTCACGACTCCAAATTAATAGTGAGTCAAAGGTGCCAGTGTGGATAAAGCTGGATTTGTTTCCTGTTTACCCTTATTTGAATAAATGTTATGGCTCGAGTGAAACGTAATGAAAGACAGGCCAGATAAAGGTTTCCACATTACATTTCGGTGAGAAGCAGGGTCGGGTGATTTATGGAAATGGGTCATAATGATAACTTTTACAAAGTAAACATGTACATCACTACGATGCTTATCAATTTGAAAAGCCATTCCTCACACCCCTTTCAATTGAAATGAATGCTTAGTTTATTTCAAATATATCATATATTCGTATATTTTCTCCCATAAACAAAGGCCATTTCAAATGATTATTTGCTGTTATAAAATGTAAAAGATTTGCTGTTGTAAAATGTAATCGCTGTTGCTGTACTACGATTACATTTTATTTGTATGGCCCTTTATCCCAGGTACAGTCTCAAAGGGCTTAACAGGCCATATGGTTATGACACAAATAATATGTATGTAAAAATCCAAAACTGGGTTTGTCGATCAGTCCATGTCTTCAGTCCACTCGGACGCCATTTCCCTGGCTCTAGTTGAACCACGCTGTGTGTCGCGGGGAAACCCTTCCCCTCGTTCTTCAGTTCTCTGCTCCCCTACTGTGTTCCAGAACATTGGCGGGGGATGGATCGAGGCTCAGAACTCCAGGGGGGAGGTGGGCCTGGTGCCAGAAGACTACCTAGAGGTAAGCCCGGTCCTGGCCTCTGTCTGAGCCTCGCACGATTGGACGATTTGAAAAGAACCCCCCCCCCCCCCCCGGCCTCTACCCCTATAAGGGTTTATTGACGTTCTTCCTTGGCTAACTTACTGCACGGCTAGTTAATAGCTGTGACACTGGTTGTTCTGCTTGAATTGGAAAAACAAGGAAGAGACAATCCAAACAGGATATGTCTCACTTGAAAATATGCTGAGTGTGTGTGTCTGTGTGTCTGTGTAGTTGTGTCTTTGTGTGTTTGTGTATTGTTGTGTGTGTGCTTGTGCCTGTGTGTGTGTGTGTGTGTGTGTGTGTGTTTTTAATGTACTCCAGCGGCTCCTCAAAAGGTCTTACTCCTCAGAATTCAGTTGGGACTAGGGCATGACGTGCTTTCCACCAGACCTACATCTAGTCCGGGCATCCATCTTGCCTCGAGGAATTGCTCCTTAAACAAACATGAAACAATGTTTTGATTTCCCTCTGCCTCTCCTCTCCTCTCCTCGACCGACCTGCTTCCAGTTGAGCAAGCCCTCGCCGCTGACTGGAGCCGGCACCACCACAGCGCCCCCCAGTGTCGGGAATGTGGCCGCGGCTCCGCCTCCTGACCTCTCCTTCTTCGATGCCTTCGCCCCGGCGTCAACACCTGCACAAAGCCAGGTGACCTTGTGTACACACACACGCACACAGACACACACACAGACACGCACACAGACACGCACACAGACACACACACACACAGACACAGACACAGACAGACACGCACACAGACACACACACAGACACAGACAGACACACACACAGGGACACACACACACACACATGGTGACATGGACACATTGAAACGCAAACACGTGTGCCGGATCGCCATGGCAGCTGCACACATCGTTTATTTATTTCTGAGGTCATGGGGTGAACTCAGAATACACCAATCAGGCTCATCACAATGTAGTTCGATCTTCTCCATGCAGCAGTTCAGAGTTTCAGTTTGTTCAGAGCTGCTGTCTTGTGGTCTTATTTGAGTAAAGTGTGTGGAAAAAACTGAGAATGCACTCAGCATGTCCATGTTCCTCCTAACACACTCGGTAACACAATATGCATAAATTAAGAAAGGGTGCGAAATGTGGAAGTGAGACATGCTGATGGGGACGCTATGTGGTTGGGTCATCCATAACAGATGGACAGTTTATTTTTAATTTTTTTTCTTCTTTCAAGAAAGAAGACAAATACATAGGGACTCCACTATAGAGGCCTATGGCCACCTTCTGGTATCACAAGAACCACTGCAGTGAATCCTGCAGAACTTAAATACCACACTGGGGCCTTGAACTTCAGTTAAATGGATGACCCTCTCTTTCTCTTCTCTCGCTCTCTCATTTTCTCACACTCTCTCACTCTCTTTCTCGCTCACTCTCTCTCTCTCCCTCTAACATTTGCTCCTCAGCTCTTACTCTCTCACTTCTTTACTCGCTCTCTCTCCCGCTCACCTACTCGCTCATTCTCTCTTTGTCTCTCACTCTTTCTCTCTCTTGCTCATTTGCTTCCTCTTTATCTCTCCTCTCTCTTTCTCTCTTGCACTCTCAAACCCTCGCTCACTCTCTCTCTCTCTCTCTCTCTCTCTCTCTCTCTCTCTCTCTCTCTCTCTCTCTCTCTCTCTCTCTCTCTCTCTCTCTCTTTCCCTCTAAATCTTGCTCCTCATCCTACTCCATCTCTCTGCCCACCCCTCCTCGCTTCTGGCGCTTTCTGATGATTTCACTCTTCCTTTTCTCCCATTCTTAAGGTCGATGCTGGGGAGTTAAGTCCCCAGCCGGACACCCCCGACACCCCCTACCTCCCCCACGAGGTAACCACCCTAGGGTGCTGCTCAGGGGCATGGAAGACCAAACCTTCCCCCTGTTTACTTGCTCGCCCCTACCGGATAAGCAAACTTTGCCCTCGCCTGCCTGAAAGCATGTCATTTTAGTTTCCTTAGTTGTTCATGCACACACACGCCCCCCCCCCCCCTCCCAACCAAAATCACTCAACCAATCAGCAAACCGTACATGGATCCAATGAACAGATCAGCACGCCACCAGGTCTCACCAAGAGAAGAAAAACCTGAACAGCACTCTGCACTCGAATCAGCACACTCAGTCTCCAATGAGGATGTTTGTGATGGATTATCGTAATTACAACGCAGATTTCATTGCGATTGTTTCCAATACAGAGCGTGTATGAGATGCCTATTGTGTTCAATTAGTTTCCCCGAATGGTAAAAGTCCTGAGACTCTGTGAAATAACCGCAAAGCTTTTAACTGCTGTTTTCGGAAGGTTTTATGTTCAGAAAGCCCTCTCTGTTGTGGTTGGCATCATCTGGGGTGTGTGTGTGTTTACATAATGCATACATGAGCTCACGCACTGTCCATTCGTTTCCGCAATTGGCCAGATTCTGGTGCGTTGCACGGCATGTCGTTTTTGTATTATTCGATTGGCTTTGACGTTTTTTTTTACGTTGAAATGAAAGTTTCAAGCATGTTTGGTTGTACATGCGTGCCCGTACGACGTGCATGTGTTGCTGAGCTGGCGTTGTTTCGTAGGCAACAGGTAAAGGGTGACTTGGGTGGCTTGGGTAATCATGAGCAAACGTCACGTGTGACGGAGTTTGCTCTTGCATTATATTGAACGAGCACGTGTTTAATGACTACCTATGGCTAATCATTAAACGGCGGCACTTCCCAATCTCTCTCTCTCTCTCTCTCTCTCTCTCTCTCTCTCTCTCTCTCTCTCTCTCTCTCTCTCTCTCTCTCTCTCTCTCTCTCTCTCTCTCTCTCTCTCTCTCTCTCTCTCTCTCTCTCTCTCTCTCTCTCTCTCTTTCCTCCCCCTGGGTCTGCCGAGCCAGAGCCCAACCCCCCCACCTACCCCTGCAGCCCAGTAACTCTCGTGTTCCCCCCCCCTCAGCAGACCAGCAACGGCGGCGGAGACCCCTGGTCCGCGTGGAACACCGATGCCACGGGGGGGGCCTCCAACAACTGGGCGTCCAAGCCGGAGGGCACGCAGACGGGGAGGAGTGCGGCGCCGGACCCCTGGGGGGCGCAGAGTCACCCCCAGGCGTACCAGGGCCCCGGTAAGACGGGGGGGAACCTCGGCCCGGAGCCCTGGACTCTGTGGGGGGGGGGGGGGGGGGGCGTGATGTTGGTGGGCCTTGGTATTAGTTACATGCCTTGGTTTAGTTTTCATGCCCTAAGGTCTTTGTTTCATTTTTTTTGTACACACTTATTGTATGTCGTATGTTGTGGCTCGTAAGAATCGTACTTAGGGTTGTGTGAAGCATCTTATTCCAGCTAACTTTGTTGTATACGGGGAATGGGTTAACCTAACGATTGTATGTGCTTGGCACTTACTGTACCGAAAGCGATGTATTGTTTTTTCTCTTTCTTCTGACAAATGTACCGATCATAAGTCGCTTTTGATAAAAAGCTTCCGATAAATTACTTAAAAGTTCATTTAAATTTTGATCATATTATATCCAAATACTTATTTCTTTTTTGGTGTTTAGTTATTCGCTTGTTGGAAAGATATTTCATTTTTCACCCCCGCTTTCAGCCAAACTGTGCTGCCAAACTCACAATCTAGCCATGGTCAGGGACTCCAAAGGCTATAGGTTTAAAATGAATCCGATCACATGATGAGTAAGAAGAGACCGTGAAATGTTTCCTCTCCTGTTTCCTCTTACCTTAGACATCTATCCATATCCTTACCTGATTGAGACAGGTAATCTTTTGCAGCGGTGCCTTATGGGAAAGTTGACTGATGGCCCATTAACATTCAGGATTGAGAAATCCAGCATGACGGACTTGGTTGGCGTGACGAATGGCATGCCATGTATACGTGTTACCATCCATACAACTTATAAAGTGTGGCATATTACTCATTTTGTTTGTCGTGTTTTACCAAAGATGTTGCTGTGTGTGCTGATGGCGCCTTGATTGTTATTGTATGGTTACTCATGAATGTCTGGATTGAGACATTGCAGGATAGTGCTGTTGGTTTGCGTGTTCTATCGTGTTCTGTTTGAACGAGTTGTGTGTGAACGTTGTGTTATTTGCGTTGGTAGTATCGCTTCATGCGTTGATGTCGTGTTGAATGCTGATCTGCATTAAGCTACTAACTCCACCGCTGTAGAGGGGATGTCACTGATGACTGCCTGTGTGACTCCTCCCCCCCCAGGAGCAGAGGAAGACGAGTGGGACGATGAGTGGGACGACGTCAAATCATCGGGTTACGCCGAGTCGGAGTCCGGAGAGGGCGGGGCTTTTCAAAGGGGCGGAGCTCAGGGCACCGCCATGAAAATCTCCCTCAACAAGTGAGCGCTAACTCTTATTTGATTGGTCCTAGTCTGTCGGGCATGTCAAGCGTTAGTCGCTATGCCGGTTGTTAGCTATGTTGTTAGCTGTGTTTCATTGCTGCGGTGTACCAAAGCAGAGCTATGTGGCTAATAAACGTTAGCTAGATAGCAATGTTGGCGATGTAGCAAATGTTAGCTATCTTGCTAACAAGCGTCAGTTACATAGCTAACATTTGCTACACAGCTGTTAGCCATACAATCGTTTAGGAGGGGCTAGCCACGTACTTTTTTAGACTTCCCTAATGGCTGTCGGATGAGGTGAATCGACAAGCGGGGACAATTTTGTGTTTGCGTGTTTGAGTCTGAGAGTGGGCAGATGATGCGTGCCGGGGGGGAAGTAAAAGGAAGCGACACTCGGCTACAATCAGGCTTTGGAATCTTAGTTCAGTGAGCACAGAATAGAGGCCAGACATCTGGTTCATGGTATATTCAACAATGATTCGCCAAAGGAGGTGAGTAATTGTTTTAGTATACAAGTACTACACGTGAACACTCCAAAAATAAACAAGATAACACTTTTTGCCAGGATGTATTTGTTTTTATTAGCGGTTTATTTGTTTGTATAGCGGGACATTTTGCGGTGAAAACAATACATCTTGGGATATTGCGCTGTGTCCCGAGACAGCGAACCAATCAAATCGCGCAATCTTAGGGGGTTCACGTGTAGCATAACTAGGTTCACGGTAACCTACCCAGTGTTCTAACTGTCAAACCTTTGTCCGTCTTCCTCCGAGCAGATTCCCTGGATTCTCCAAGTCAGGGCCGGAGCTTTACCTCCTAGCCAAGCAGCTGGTCAAGGGATCACAGAAGCTATCCATCTATGTATGTGTTTTTATGACCTTTTATCTGTCATTAGAGGAAGACGTAGTTGTGTTTGAAACTGCCATCACAGTTCTCTAATCTCTAGTTTATTAGCCGAGGTTACCGGATATTAAGTCAAATTTGCACTGGTGAAAAATCTTTTGCCTTCTCCCAATATGGCGTAGCACATCGCTAACACACAATTCAATGACGTACATGCCCTAATTGACCACCTTTCAGATAATTCACATTTATTCTTTTTTTTTGTCGGATTGTGGTGAGACCCACATGTTAAGCAGAAACCAAAACAGTGTGGGGTAGAAGCAGTCACTAGACATAAGGAACTGGACAGGTTCAGTGGGTTGGGACCCATGTCCAAAACGAGGATCTGTGCCACCACCACCTCTGGGAGGGACGAGGGGAAGCGAATGGGTGTCGAGGTTAACTGGAGTCTGTTTGGTTAGGGTTGAGGATGCAGAGGTCGGAGGTCGGAGGGCTCGGTCTTGTGACACGTGGGTGCGGTCAAAGGTCCTTTGTGTGACTAGCTCTTGGCCTAAAATAACCTCAACATACTCTGTAGTCAAGGCTGTTCAAAAGTGATTCAAATAATGTTATCACTACATCCTATTGATAACACTACTGTTATCAATAATTCCTAGTAATAGGAAATCCTATATCCTATAACTGATATATTCTTCAGTTATAAAAAGAGCCTTTACCCGTTTGTTTACAATAATCTCACTATCGACACTCCCAGAGCCCCTCCCACTCCCACCCACTTGAGCTACGCCGGTCTGCGTCACACGGCTGCACAGCCAATAAGAGAAGACCAGAGACTGTTCCACAACTCTGGAAGATCCTCCCGCTTACACACTAGTAGGGGCCCCGAGTGACCTCATGACCTCAACATGTTGTTCATTCATATGTCGTCATCCTGACATACCGATCAGACCTGTGGAGGTTGTCCTGTTTGTGAATGGTAAATGGACTGCATTTGTACAGCGCTTTTCTTACCAGTGTCCACTCAAAGCTCTTTACAATATTGCCTAACATCACAACATTCGTGCACATATTCACACACCGACGGCGGTATCAACCACGCAAGGCGACAGCCAGCCCGTCAGGAGCAGTTAGGGTGAGGGACAGGGACACCTCCACACGCCGGGGATCGAACTAGCAACCTTCCAGTTACAAGCCAACCCGCTCTACCTGTTGAGCCACATGCCGCCCTTTCTCCTGTGTCCCGGTAACATGGGAAGACCGGTAGTTACCCAGTATGGTATCAAACCACTATGGTAGTAACCCAGTATGGTAGCAACTAGGGCTGGGCGGTTATTCGAATTTTGATCGCGATTTCAAATTTTGCGTCAAACGATCACAGAATTAACATAATCAGTTTCAAACACAACTAATATATTTTTTTTTTTTGTATTTTTTTTTTTAACGTTTTATAGAAAGGGCAGAACAGCCGGATACATATCTGTACATCATTTTAGATTGGAACATTTTCTTTTTGACCATTTTGTGTATTCTTGTTAAGGCGAAATTTCAAAGTTCTCAGTTACAAAATCTCTTTGGGGAGAGACTTGCTGAATAAATGCACCATGTTCTCAAACTCAAAAATAACCGTGTGAATAATCGTGATTTCCATATTGACCAAAATAACGGTGACTATGATTTTTCCCATAATGGAGCAGCCCTAGTAGTAACCCGGTGTGTCCCTCCCTGTGCTCAGATGGGCGAGGTGGGCCCGGTGTGGTCCTACCCCGACAACCAGCTGGACTGTGTGGTGGCCGACCCCAAGAAGGGCTCCAAGATGTACGGCCTGAAGAGCTACATCGAGTACCAAGTCACGCCCAACGTAAGCCTCACCGCCGCCACCTGGTTCAACCTTTGAACCTCTGACGTTTTGGAAGGAATAAACTGGGGATCGACCGATATGGATTTTCTAGGACCGATGCGATACAGATTTATTTTTTTTCATCAGCCAAGGCTGATGACCGATTCGCCGATCCCGATTTTCTTGAGCCAATATTTGGAGCCGATACTGCTTTTGCTCCCTCAAAAATTACACAATGACGATAAAAAATGGTACAAGACTCAATTAAAAAAAAAAAACATTTATTGAACTGTCTGTTAATCATTAATATAAAAAAAAGTAATCTGCGGAAAAAATGCAGAAACACGTAATTATGCTATGTATACGATAAAACGGTCAATCATTAGAATAATCCCTACCGATCATTTAGTTTGCCTACTTCCTGAATACATTTGGACACGCCGACGTGAGGCTTTTGTGATGCAATGTTTGTTTTGGATTGGCCGACTTATGGCCCTAACTAACTGAATGTTATCGTTTGGCAGACAACCAACAGGCCCGTCAATCACCGCTACAAGCACTTTGATTGGCTGTACGAGAGGCTGCTGGACAAACTCGGCTCAGCCATCCCCATCCCCTCCTTGCCGGACAAGCAGGTCACAGGTCAGTGGAAACGTCTCTCTCTAACCCCCCCCCCCCTCTTCACTTCCTCTCACTCTCGCACATGCACTCACTGACTCACCCTCTCTCTTTCTCTCCCTTTCTCTGTCTCTATCTCCTTCACTTCCTCTCAATCACTTCCTGACCCACTCTCTCTCTCTCTCTCACTCACTCACTCACTCACTCACTCACTCACTCACTCACTCACTCACTCACTCACTCACTCACTCACTCACTCACTCACTCACTCACTCACTCACTCACTCACTCACTCACTGACCTCACTGACCTCACTCACTGACCTCACTGATTCTCTCTATCTCCCCCTCACTCCCGCTCCCTCTCTCTCAAACTCAAACACTGACTCACTCACTCACTCACTCACTCTCTCCCCCATGTGTCCGTCCGTCCGTCCGTCCCCCCGTCCCCCAGGGCGGTTCGAGGAGGAGTTCATCAAGATGCGCATGGAGCGTCTGCAGGGCTGGATGACCCGGATGTGCCGGCACCCCGTGGTCTCCAGCAGCGAAGTCTTCCAGCTCTTCCTGACCTACAAGGACGAGAAGGTGCCTGACCTCACCACACCCTCACCCTACAGCTTATAGAAGAGCCACTCACAAGTACAGGGCAAACTGGGAGGGTTCAACACGGTGGCGGTAGAACCAGCATCCCCAGCCTTATATTACGATGAGTGAGGGCATTCTTGCTCCATCACTCATCCCAAGGGGACTTCCAGAAAAAGGCGCTTTGAGCATCGCTCTCAAGCCATAATTATATTCCGTGCCAGGATTGATTGTGACTGTGGGATTCTGTTCGTGCCTTCCCCTTGAGTTGGAAGCAATCGGCTAGAAACTCACCCTGGCCTTCACCAATCAGGGAACACAGGCCTTCATGTTCCTTCTCCATTCGGTCTATCGCTCATGTATGTAAATGTTAGGTCTGTTTAACAGAAGTCTCCACTTCTTCAACTTAAAGGCGTTTGTAAAAACGTGGACGCAGTAGCTTCGCCGCTCTCGCTCTCGTCACCAGCGTGCCGCTGACGGTCGTGCTTGTCGATGGCGTTTGCGTGTTGGGCCTTTGGGTCGTGTGTCAGTTCTCCCATGGCGAGTGACCACACCCCCCTGACGTGCTGACGGTGTTGATGGTGTTGTAGGACTGGAAGACTGGGAAGAGAAAAGCGGAGAAGGACGAGACAGTGGGGGTGATGATCTTCGCCACCATAGAGCCCGAGGCCCCTGACCTGGACCCCATCGAAGTGTGAGTAGGCTGGGCTCCCACGCCGTCAGCAGGGGCCCTGGGCTCCCCCCCTGTCAGCAGGGGCCCTGGGGGTGGCGTGGAGGATGGGGGTCTGACAAAAGTATGTGTGTGTGTGTGTGTGTTTGTGCAGGGAGCAGAAGTGCGACCAGTTCAGCAGGTTTACTAAAGCGATGGACGACGGGGTGAAGGAGATCCTCACCGTGGGACAGGAGCACTGGAAGAGATGCACAGGACGTACGTGCGCAGACACACTCACACACACACACACACACACACACACACACGTGTAAACACACACACAGACTTGCAAACATTCGCACTCCCACATGCCCGCGCAAACACTACACCCTTAACACTTAAGCCAACACAACACTTTTAACACTTACGCACACACTCAAACAGACACAGTACACACGCAAACACACACATAAACACTTACGCACACCCACATCTTCCCCGTGGGAGATATATAATGACTATTATCATGACTTCTGTACCTGTACTACTAATTACTATGTAGAGACCCAGTATCAACTTCACTTTACCTACCCAATGTGACTTGCCTTTGAGTGTGTGTGTGTGTGTGTGTGTGTGTGTGTGTGTGTGTGTGTGTTGTGTAAATGTTAATGAAAATGTTTTCATCCTCTTCCCATTCACAGCATTACCTAAAGAGTACCAGAGGATTGGCAAGGCCTTTCAGAACCTCTCCTCGGTCTTCAACAGCAGCGGATACCAAGGTAGGAGCACAGAACGACCCGTCGGTCCGAGTCCATCGCAGAACTCTGACCAGGAAACCGTACGAGGAAGCTAAACAAAAGATGCTGATACACAGGTTTCCTGGCCGACGTCGTCACAGTATTTATAATCACTGACACGATAGTCGGAATAGTAGGAGATGATCTAAAGCAGGATTTGTCAACCTGTGGTTGGTAAGATGGACTAATTTACATTAATGTATTACATAAAATAGATAATTGAAAAAATATATATATATTATGTGTATTCCATAATATATTTTCCATTGTAATTAATACCATTAATACTAATTATTGCCGTTATAATTGCGTATGAAGAAAGCGCTGGCACTCACCGTTTGACTACTATACTATATGAGGTGGTTCACGAAAAGGTGTTAATGACCCTTTAGTGCGACATTTAGCTAACCCATGAACTCCCTTCTGCCCTCAGGAGAGGCAACGCTGACAGACGCCATGACAGCGGCGGGCAAGACCTATGAGGAGATCGCCCTGATGGTGGCGGAGCAGGTACACACACACACACACACACACACACACACACACACAGACACACAGACACACAGACACACAGACACACAGACACAGACACAGACACAGACACAGACGTTGGTTTCAATGCTCGTCCGGCTTGACCAGCAGCTCTGGCCCCATTGGTGTTGATCCGAGCTTTTGCTTCCATCATTTGTGTTTTCAATATTTACAGTCAGCCTGCATGCATGCACTGCTGGTGCCTTGCTCTGGATTGGCGTGTGTGTGTGTGTGTGTGTGTGTGTGTGTGTGCGTGCGTGCGTGGTAATCCGGTTTCATAGCGAATGGCCAGGACTTCTTTGTGTTTATTGTTTATTGAAGGCTTTTTAAATGAAGGTCTCTGGGGAGGGTTGCAGGTCATAGCACCAGCAGAAAGCTGTTCTGTGTTTGTGTTGTGGGAAGCCTCTTCAAATTGGGATTTAATACTCGTAGTGTAGGGCCAATGCATTTGTTCTTTGTTCGGTTGGATAATCAGTGGCTAGCTCTTCTCCCTATTATTAACTGGGTTAATATTATTGATTGGGGGCCGTAGACACGTAACACGGGCGGCTAATCAATTCATATTGTCAATGTGCCAAATATAACATGTATACCAATGGGTCTCCCAAGTCCTTATTTTTGACAGTCTAAAACAGCAGTAAAGGAGAATCTTTAAGAAGCTGTTTTTTGTTAAACATTTTCTATCACAATCTTTATCAGCACTTACTATATATACCACACACGCGCACACACGCACACGCACACACTCGTCAATCGGAACAAATGTCGCAATCTGTTCTTGACCACAACAATACTGTCTCATCCGGAGAATATAGTAACGCCATCCTGTGGCGTTTCCCTCCCTATGAGTCGGCACATCCTCGCTCTGCCCTTAAGTCCGCTGTCTTAGATTAAGCCTTCTGCTTGTGACGAGTTCACAGCCTTCAAACGGCAACATTTGGCAATAACAACTTCTTCTTTTTTTTTTATCTTTCTAATCGATGGCAGCTGTTTTGCTTTTGTTGTGACTTGGTCTTCGTTATTCCGTCGGTATATTGTGAAACCCATTCATGTTTAATTGCCTGAGAATGCTCTTTTTTGATATCTTGTGTAATGAAATGAACCTCTGGACGTTGTTTAAAGCTGCATCCGCTGGGAGGATTCCTCTGGTAAACATGCGTTTGTTTGTTATAGTATCTAATCGTCTAGTGGTTGGTTTTTACTGTCTGATGCATAATAAGTCCCTTTTTTTAGTTATTGTAACGATTAAAAAAAAATGTGTGTAGGAGAATTGGAGTTCACCCTAAGTTGCATACGGTTACAGTCTCTAAAAAAAAGTGTGTGTGTGTGTGTGTGTGTGTGTGTGTGTGTGTGTGTGTGTGTGTGTGTGTGTGTGTGTGTGTGTGTGTGTGTGTGTGTGTGTGTGTGTGTGTGTGTGTGTGTGTGTGTGTGTGTGTGTGTGTGTGTGCGCGCACGCGCGCTTGTGATGTATTTCCAGCCGAGGAAAGACCTCCACTTCCTCATGGAGACCAACAATGAATACAAAGGTCTCCTGGGATGCTTCCCGGACACCCTCGCCGTCCATAAGGTACTTTTAGCCCCGACGCCTCCTGATAAAAAACCTAGAAAAACAAGCCTGACTTTCCGCGGTGATGGAGCAAGCGCTGAACGACCTAAACTCTAATTTCTCCCTCCCCGTCAGGCGGGCATAGAGAAGGTGAAGGAGGGGGACAAGCTGGTGGCGACCAGTAAGATCAGCCCCCAGGAGAAGGTCACTATGGCGAAGCGCGTGAGCACCATGTCGTACACATTACAAGGTACCGCCCCGGGCAACCCGCATTGTCCTCGTTCACTGCTGTTCCTCTTACTACTGAAAAGCTCGGTCGTAGATTGACATTTTACAGTCTGACACCCCTATTGCTGCTCTTAACCCACAGCCGAGATGAACCACTTCCATAGCAACCGTATCTATGACTACAACCGTGTCATGCAGCTCTATCTTGAGGAACAAGCCAAATTTTACGAGACGGTAAGAGTGAAGGAAGTTCTCTGCACACAGACAGCCTGATTATCGTTCATATAGCTCATTTGGATCGCCATCGCCTTTCTGTTTCTGAAAATGTACAGTCTTTTGTCTTTTTCTTCTCCATCTCCCTCGCTAGATTGCCGAGAAGTTGAGGCAAGCGCACGCCCAGTTCACCACCATGTAGAGAACGGAAGCATTTGGCCGAAGATGAAGTCGGCTAAACGCCAAGCGACATGTCTGTCTCTTTCTCTTTTTTTCTCTCTCTCTCTCTCTCTCTCTCTCTCTCTCTCTCTCTCTCTCTCTCTCTCTCTCTCTCTCTCTCTCTCTCTCTCTCTCTCTCTCTCTCTCTCTCTCTCTCTCTCTCTCTCTCTCTCTCTCTCTCTCTCTTCTGCTCTTTCGCTCCTCCCTCCTTTAGTTTCTATCCCTCTCTTTTGAACCCAGCGTCACATGCTTTACGTGAAAGCACTTCCACACTACTTTTACCCCCCCCGCGCCCGTGGTTCAAAGAAGTGTTGCCGCTGGGAAATCGATTTGGAAAGAGGACGTACGCTATATAAGCACAGCACTGCCTTAGTATGTCAGCATGTCATTTCCCCTCTGGTCTGTGTTGTCATTGCTCTGTGTTCTCACTATCCGTTTAGTCACACTTGAGGGATTCTACGTTTCCTCATTTCTAGGAGGCCGCACACTTGAGAAAGAAGGACGGTATGGAGAACGCGTGCGTGTGTGTGTTGGGGTTGTGGTACACACTATTGGCTGTGCCTTACTCCTCCCTTGTACTTCACTTCCTCATCCACTAACAGGAAGACCCGCCCCTTTTCTTTGAATGTGCCTTCCCATGGGAGCTCTGGGACGCTTGGCTGGTTCCCCCCCCCTCCCCCCCAATGACCTCAACGTTTACTGTTTACTCTGGAAGAGCGGGAGTCCCACGACCTTCAAACATACTAATAATACACTTTCACACCTTGAGATGATAATGCACTTAACTCGAGGGGGTTTCTCTGTCATGCCTTGTTCGTAGAAGCCACACGTCAGAGGAAACCTGTTGAATCCCAGTGCCAAACCCAGTGGACAACCCCACTGCTTTTTAAAATGGCCCTTTTGTGTGTGTGTGTGTGTGTGTGTGAGAGAGAGAGTGTGTGTGTGTGTGTTTTGTTTCTTATAACCGAAAGCAATTTGTTTTAAGCAAGCCCCTGAAGGTGTAGGATGTGATATTTTGTTAAAGTTAAAAAAATAAGACAAGAATTTGAGCGTGGTGGGGAAGGGAGGGGGGGTCGGAGTTGGGACTGGGCCATGAGATATTTCTGCTTGCTTTTTTCACTGCTCAGTATTCAATCAATTTCTTATTTCATTCTGTCAACACTTTTGTTTTCATATCACTTGAAAAAATGCAAATATATATATATATATAATATATATTCTATTTGATCTGTCCTATGCTTTTCGGGTCATATTGGAATGGCCGTATTACGTATATATGGACGAGCAAAAAATCCAGTTATTGATTTATTAAACTGATTTGTATTTACTGCGACTACGCTTCTGTCCTTGTGTCAACTTTGTAAGGGACAAACAGCAACATGACAGAAATATCTGTTCCTTCACTGCAATCCCAGCACAGCCCTCAGATTTGATTTTTCTTTTGCACGTGGAGAGGGACAGGAATGAGAATGAGTCGGTGGCTTGTTCGAAGAATCAAAGAGCGCGTTTGTGCGCTCTTTGAGGTGGCGATGGTGGGGTGGAACCTTGTGATACCACCCTAGTCTCGCGAGAACAGGGTGTAACCTTCGGATACAACCCTAGTCTCGCGTGGCCGGTCGTCAGCAACGCCCGGCTGCGAAGGGGCCTGGCGGGGCCGCGCTGTGAATGGAGCGCTTCTTCGTCCAGTGGAGCGTCTACTGGCATCAGGTGCAGCTGGATGTATAGCGGGCATAAGCCGGCCCGACGCGGAAGACTTGGCCCGATAGGGAATCTAAACAGTGCGGTCTTTCTTCTCAACACACTCTCGCCACTCTCCCGTCCAGTCCAGTTGCTATTTAGTTATTTATTTCCCCTTCAGCACGTTTCGAATGTAACGAAGCTTCAGCATTTTATATTCGTTGTGATTGAACCGAGTAGTCAACTTAGAGGCTAAGAAGGAATTGGCCTAAAAATAGGTAATTAATTAATTAATTAATCTTGCAACAAAATCTATTAAAAAATTTCGCCCTGGGATTACCATTAAAGCAAGAAAATGTAATAATCTTTAATGTAGGCCTACATTAATTATTAAACTTGACGAAATGTATTTATGTTAATTATTAATTAAGGTGTACAAGTTAACTAAGGCAATGTTAATAAATGTATCGTCTGCATTATTTGAAAGGCCTGGGGATTACTTAAACCCACTTCCCCTTACCCCTATGATAGCTGATATATTATAATGCTAATAACTGCATGAACTAATGTTAATTCATGATTAATAATGTACCCTTATTATTATTATAATGTACCCTAAACCTGCGTTGTTTAGCCTATCTTGTATCATACCCTCTAACCCAATGGTGAATAAGTAGAGGGTAGTTAGGCCCACATCTTCACTTCACATTACGGTGACATTGACATGGCAGTGCTAAGATGGTCATGGATTGTGGAATTCTGTAAATGCAGTCCTCTGGAGATGGACGCAATCAGCTAGAAACTCACCATGGCATTAATCAAACAGGGAATATTGGCCTACACGCTTGTTTCCACAAAGAGAACTTCAATAAGTACTTTCTCTGTGAATTTAGTATTTCAATTTGGATAGTATACGGTCAAATAAACACATGTTATATCGCTTTATTAATAATAAACAGTGCAGGGCTGTATTCTGAGTCAAACAAAAGGTAAAATAAAGGGGATTGAATTTGGTGTATACAATTACGTTAAAGGGAAATAGTTAGGCCTAATTATAGTGCATTTCACTGTTTTTGTGCATATATAGGCCTACTGTACATACAGTGAAATGAATGGCTTGTAAAACCAATTGAATTGCCAATAGACTTCCAAATTAAATTTCAGTAGAGGTTAAAAGAACACGTCAATATTATATCCAGCAGCATTAACAGTTCACAGTTTAACTGTTAACTGTTTCTTAATAGGTACAACGATCAGGTAGCATTCACTAGGCCATCTTATAACCTTCCCTCCATTACATCCATCCACATTATATACCTAAGGGTCCGAATAAAGTGTCAGAGTAATATAAAGTCTACAAAATAAGTGTACAAAATAATAATACAAAATAATAGTCGACTCCCTCCCGTCCCCCGCCCACTGAGGGACCCGGTGTATAAATTATGCGTTATGAGGACGTGTGATATACAGTATGAGTCCGTATATCAAGCACTGGGGACGTGTTTAATCAACTTCGAAATAGCGTGTATTCAGCTCCAGAAAGGTCCGTGTCCAGGTACTCAAGCACTACTCAGACCATCCTGCGACGGCCCAATCCTCCACTCCGGTGGAGAATCACCAACGCCAAATCAAAAGGTTCTACGATATCTTAAAAGTTTGTATTGCGGCTGTGATCGCACGATTAAAGTTTGACGATCAAAGTTTCACGACCACAGTTTGGCGATCTGTCCATGTCCCGATAGGCGCGTCGCCACGGTGGTGGGGTTGTGTTTATGGGCCGTCGTCGCGGTGATGTCAGGGCGACAGGCGGGGTCGGAAGTATCGCGGGCGGATCATCATGGTGACCTGGCGGAGGGAGTAGTAGTCGGAGTCCCTCCAGGAGTACCACACGATGCCGTCAGGGCCCAGCGGCCCGCGGGCCCTGGGGCTGTAGCGCCCCCCCTGGTGAACACACACACACACACGCAGACATAGACATAAACACACAGACACAGACACACAGACACACAGACACACACACACACACACACACACACACACACACACACACACACACACACACACACACACACACACACACACACAGAAACAGTCTAGACACAACAAACAGAGACACATACATACATACATACACATAAACACACAAGCATACAGACATACATACACATACACACAGACATATACACCTACACACTCAGACATAAGACACACATACAGATATGGAAGCACATACGCACATACATGTACACCGACAGACATCAACACGCATGCATACACACACACAGAAATAGGCCCACACGCAAGCACACACGCACACACACACACATACAGGTCAAATGGACACACACTCACCGACCTCCTAGCCTTGTGAGCCCTAACATCCTGTCCACTACCCACACCACAACCCCCCCTCACCCGGTAGTAGACCCCGTTGAGGTTGGCGTAGAAGCACTGGTTGTACCACCAGCCACCGTGGGAGATCTCGGCGCAGATGTTGCCGCTGTCGGGCGTGCTGAAGGACTGCTTGTCGTGGTACCAGCTGAAGGAGTCCTGCACCGAGCCGCTGAAGCCGCTCACGTGGAGCCGGTACTGGTGCTCTTCATCCTCCACGCTGGGGGGGGGGGGGCACGGACATACACACATGTACACACACGGATGAACATGTACACACACCCACGCATGTACGCATACGTACACACACACACACACACGTACACACATATACACAGACGTTCACATATGCACACGCACGCACACATTTCGTACACACACACACACACACACACACACACACAAGTTCCCCCAATGTTAACACATATAAACATACACATGCATACGTACACACATAGACGCACACGTTCGCATGTACACATGAGAGCACGCACACACACCCACGTACACAAACGCACACACGTACACCTCCACCAACGTAGGAAGTCATGCACACACACACATATAAGTGCACTCAAGCAAACACACACGCACACACACGTACACGTGCACGTGCATCCATTACGTTTTTTGGTAATGGATGCACTGTTTCAGGGGGCCTCGGTGTGTGCGTGCCCGCGTGCCAGGCCCACCTGAAGCTCTGGTAGAGCGCGTGCTTGTGCTTGTTGCTCCAGTCCTCCAGCTCGATGCGCAGGCTGTACTCCCCCTGGGTGCTCAGGTCGTGGATGTGGTCGTTGCCGAGCCAGAACTCTGTGTTCAGGTCCCCAAAGCCCTCCCTGTAGTCCCGCCAGGACCGGTCGAAGCTCACCGTACCGTCGGCCCGCCGCTGGAGCACCGTCCAGCCGCCGCCTGGAGGGGGGGGGGGGGGGGGGGGGTAGGTGTTTGTGTGTGTGTGTGTGTGTGGGGTGGGGGATGGGAGAAAGGGGGGAGCAAGGGTGAGGCCTAGATATAGTGGCGCATTGGTGTACTTATTTGTGTGGTTGTGTGTTTCTAAGTTTGTGTGTGTGAGTGAACGGTTTGTGTGTTTGTGAGACGTGTGTGTGTGTGTGTATGTGTGTGTGTGTGTGTGTGTGTGTGTGTGTGTGTGTGTGTGTGTGTGTGTGTGTGTGTGTGTGAGAAGTGCGCGTGTCTGTGTGTCTCTATTTGTGTGTGACGTGTGTTTGTGTTACATAGAGGCAGGATCTCGTAAGGTGCCGGGTCCAATATCCGTAGCCTAACCCTTATCCGGAGCAGGATCACCCTAAGCCCTTCACTGTGAGTCCCCCTGGCTCCACTAATGGCCTGAATGGAGACTGTTCCTCTTGGGCCACTGACCGTCTGTGTCCATGTCACAGTAGACCTCCACAGGCATGCCCCCGTGGGCTGGCACCACCGTGTAGAGCCCAGAGCGCCGCACCCCGTTGTAGTAGATGGTGGCACAGTCGATGGGACAGCTCCGCACATGCTGTACCTCTGAGGGGACAAGGAGAATAACTTGCAACCGCCGCAGTGGTGAGTTTAGGTATTGCAGTTGGGTTTTGGTGCCACCTGGTGGTCCACATGGGTAGTGTTTTTCTACACTTTTGTGCATGGTGTGCGTCTATGCGTGTGTTTG
Source organism: Gadus chalcogrammus (assembly GCF_026213295.1). Taxonomy (NCBI): domain Eukaryota; kingdom Metazoa; phylum Chordata; class Actinopteri; order Gadiformes; family Gadidae; genus Gadus; species Gadus chalcogrammus. The sequence goes on from NC_079432.1 coordinate 3,610,427, forward strand.
TGCCCACGTGCTTGCCTGTATGTGTCTGTGTGTGTGTGCCCAAGTGCCAACGTGTCTGTGTGTGTGTGTGCGCGTGTGTATGTGTGTGTACTTATGTGTGTGCAAGTGAGTGTTTGTGTGTGTGTGTGTGTGTGTCTGTGTGTGAGTGTGTGTGTTTGTGTGTGCACACATGCGCATGCGTGCTTGCGTGCGTGCGCGTGCGTGTGCCTGTGTGTGTGTGTGTGTGTGTGTGTGTGTGTGTGTGTGTGTGTGTGCGTGTGCGTGTGCGTGTGCATGTGCGTGTGTGTGTGTGTATCTGTGTGAGTGTGTACCTGGGTGCAGGGCCTCCTGGGCGTTCATGAGGGGGTTGGGTCTGACGATGTTGATCATGCAGCCGGGGTTCCGCTTCACCGACTCCATCAGCACCGTCAGGTTGTGGAGCTGGTCCTGAACCACAACATCAGCACCACCTTCATCACCACCACCATCATCATGACCATCACCAATATCACCACCATCATGACCACCACCACAATCATGACCACCACCACCACCATCACCACCATCACCACCTCCATCATGACCATCACCACCTCCATCATGACCACCTCCATCTTGACCACCACCATCACCACCACCACCACCATCATGACCACCACCACCATCACCATCACCACTATCATGACCCCCACCAAGTGGTTCCTAACCTTAGGGTCGGGAATGCATATATGGGGTCGCAGGAGATTGCTGACAAGCTTTAAATAATGTGGTAGAAAAATGCGATTGAGGGACGTTGATTTATAATGGCCAATCGCACTTACATCTGGTGGCATAATACAACCTCTTTAACGCAGTGCCCAATCTACGTGTTGATGATGCAGAAGCCTCGGCCACGCGTGTTACCTGCAGCTCCAGGATGAGCGAGCCCTGCAGCTGCAGCGCATTGGTGGCCTCGACGTAGCGCGTCTCCAGCTCGCTGAAGTGCTGCTCCACCGTGGCGTTCACCTGATGCTTCTCCTCGTTCTGGCGAAGCAGACAGGATCAGCGTTGAGCGACAAACAGACACACTGAAGGGGTTGAACTCACAGCATCGGGCGTCGACATGTCAACAAACACGTCGTGGACGTGTCGACAAGCACCTCGTCGACATGTCAACAAACACGTCATCCATATGTCGACAAACACGTCTACACATCCACAAATCCATACTGGTTTCGTCAGCAAACAAACCCACCATTAATGCATCCGTATGACTCCCATATTGTACATATGGGAGTCAGAGACATACTCTATAGACTCAATCAAACACTTAACACACAGTTACTATCCAACTGGGTCTCACTTACCCTTCTGTACAACTTATAAGTGTGTACCTCACTCTATGTACCTTTCATGTACTGTACATACCTTACCATAGGTATCTTATATTTACAAACCGTACCATATAAATTGTACATGTGTGTAACCTTACCATATGTATCTTATATGCATGTAGCTTACAGATACATTACAGCGAGCCACTGAACACAGCGGCTCCACGTTGAGAAGCTGTGTGTTCCACAGGCTCTTCCTGCGGTCTATTCCTAGCCCGGGATAGGAAGGATAACCTTAACTCCCATTACCCAGCGTGGCCCCGCATGGCGCGCTCTGCCCCCGTCCGGCGTTGCCAGAACGGAGCCAGATTCCCCGGTCCAATCTGGCAACCCTGGCTGATGCGCGCTGCAGCCAGGGTTGCCAGATTGGGCGGGAAATCTGTCCCAATCTGGCAACACTGTTAAGGTCCCCCACATAGCTGGCTTCCATCCCACCTGCCTCCCGGGCTAACAAACAGGCTAACACGCTAACAGGCTAACACGCTAACACGCTAACAGGCTAACACGCTAACAGGCTAACACGCTAACAGGCTAACACGCTAACAGGCTAACATGCTAACAGGCCCAGCCTCTGCCCTGTTGCCAGGACTGTGCAGCAGGAGGCACGTGGCCCAGCCTAATCCCGTTAGCCAGCAAGGTCAGCGCCTGTGAGGTCAGCGGCCCCGTGGGCGGAGGGACTGCAGGCCCTTTATAGATATGACTGTGCACACCTTACATGATCCTACCTTACATGATCGTACCTTACTGCATGTGTCGTATATGTAGGTACCTTACTGTATGTATCTTGCATGCGCATACCTTATTGCATGTACCTTATCAGATTCACCTTACCATATTATGTACTCTACTCTATGTTCCTAACATATATGACTGTATGATAAATGTGTACATACATGTGTATTGTAGTGTGTGTAAATACACATATGTGTATAAGTGTATTTATAGAGTATATGTATAGAGTATTCTACTCTATATGTACCTTACATGTGTGTACCATACCTTAACCACATGCCTGCTGGAATGAACATGGCTACAACATCACTTCTACACGTTTTATGTTGTGTAGGTTAAGCCTGATAATAACGATCATAACAATTGATTTGACGTAGGTAACATGGAAAGTGTTTTTGGATAACCGTACAGTCATGAGACAAAACCAAGAGATTTGACACCGTTTTGGTGTGAAAAACCAAACAACAGTTTGGTTTTCTGGAGAGAAAACTGAACAATATTTCACGTCACAGCCAAACCCAAATAGACGTATTCTCCCTCCCTCCTTCCCTCCCTCCCTCCCTCCCTCCCTCCCTCCCTTCCCCCCCGCAGCAAACCTACGTCATCCTTCCGTCGACTTACCCTTCCTAAATCAGACGGGCCCTAAATCATTGAGTAGCTTTGCGTCTGACCACGCCGACCTCTGACCCCTGACTCCCCTCCTGTTAAAGCGGCCCTACGGGCCGTCCCTACCTGGTGCTCCAGGGCCTTAATGCGGTGCCGGTGGCTCCTGAGCTCGTGCTGCAGCTGGGTCACCGTCTCCTGCAGGGCGGCCACCTGCTGCTTGCGCTCCTGGTTCTCGTGGAGCCAGTAGGACACCTCGTCCGTGCAGCGGAACATGTCCGGGCACCGCTTCTCCTCCAGCTGGGGCAAGGTGGCCACCAGCCGGCACATCCCGTCCTCCAACACCTGGTGGGTGGAGGTGGTTGGTGGTTGGTGGTGGTGGAGGCGGTGGTGGGGGTGGATGGTTGGGGGAGGTTGGTGGAGGTGGAGGTGGGGGTGGGGGGTGGTGCATGTTGGATGGAGATGGTGGATAGTCGGCGGTGGGTGGAGGTGGTCGATGGAGGTGGGGGTGGTGGGTGGAGGTGGTGGAGGGTGTGTGTTGGGTGGAGGTGGGGGATGGTTTGCGGTGTGTTGTGGGTGGAGTAGGTGGATGAGGGTGGTGGGGGGGGAGGTGGTGCATGTTGGGTGGAGGAAGTGGATGGTGGATGGGTGGGGTCGGTAGGGAAGGTGGAGACGGTGATTATGGGAGTGAACGGGGCAGGAGGAAGTGGTTGTAGATCGTCAGATACAAGAATGTCGGCGTCGCCGATAGCAACCACCACCACAACAAGAACAAAATCCACATACATGTGGTGCATGTGTTTGAGAATGGAGAACACACATTGCACGCACCCAAGCATACACACGCACAGATGCACACACACACACACACACTGTGTTTCTCAGAAGTGGGGGGTTGTTGTAGTGGGAGTTCTGAAGCACAGGAAGTCAGAACTAAGTGGTGTTGCTTTTCTACCCGCTGTCAACACCAGTGTCAGCTCCACACTTTGCAAAGGCCCAGTCCATTAAACTCTGCCCCTCAAAAGACAGCTTGTTGGACCATCTTGTGAATAAATAAAAAAAAGCGAATTTGTATTCCTCTTAAGAATCGGGTACTGTTTACGTCAGCAGGTGAAGTTGCAATAAAAAACATTTAATGGCTATAATTCCTCGCTCAAGTTACATTTAAACACAACCGGAAAATGTGGACAAGCCTGCATGGAAATGTCACACAGCTACGAACGTAACTACCTTTACAGCCTTCTTCTGCCTCTGCTGAGCAACTCCTACAGCAAAAACACACACACCTATCCCGAACCACATGGTATAGCCCGTACCTGGTTGGTGTACTCCCCGCACTGGGATCCCCCGCCGTTGCGCGTAGTGGTAGGGTCCGGGCTGTCTGCTCCGGCCCCCGGGACCAGGATGAAGACGATACAGAGGGCGGTCCACATGCTGGGGGGGGGGCTGGTGTGGAAGGGGAGGGGGGACGCGGAGGTCATGGCGGTCTGCTACTGCGCTCCTGCCTGCCTATAGCGAGGCAGGCCTGGAGCCGGGAGGGCTGCCTGCCCCATGCACGCCTCTGTTCTGTCTCCCTGGAGGGACACACCAGATATCCCTTTGATTAGGAGGTGGGGGCTAGGGGGGCAGTAGCCCAGGAGGTAGAGCGGGTTGGCTGGTAACCGGAAGGTTGCTGGTTCGAACCCGTCTCCCCCTGTCTGAGTGTTAAGGTGTTCCCAGGCAAGACGCCTCTCCCTCGCTGCTCTGGGTGTGGTGTCCCCTGTCTCTAAAAGCTACACAAAGGAATCATGATGGTAGCCCACCTTGACTCCCGAGGAGACTCGATTTCCTTTCCCTTCCCTTTTCAAGTGTATACGAAGTCCCGGACATCTATTGATGTCTTTTTTTTGTAATATTTGATTTCACAAAAGGAAGAAGACGAAAGGCTGAAAGAGGCTGAAGGTGGAGTCTCGCGTCTTGCTCTGTCAGCCACGTGCGGTTCATGAACTTAAGACCGTGATCCTCTCAGTGTGAATCTGTCCTTAAGTGGGTAAGCAAACCAACCGACAACAAACACACACAAACACATACACACGCACGCACACACATACACATGCATTCATATACACACACACATGGATGCATGCACACACACACATACACACACACAAGTACACACAAACACACATGCATGCATATATGCACTTACACACACACACACACCTACACACATGCATGCATGCATATACGCACGCACAAACACACACACGCATGTACACGCACACAAACGTTCACACTCAGAGCCAGTTGAGGCCGCGCCTCCACCTCGCGCTAAACGTCCCGCAGCAGCAGGTGTTCTTCAACTCTACACCGCCCGCCTCCATGTGTCTCACAGGTTCCTAAACTAAATCAACCCCAACAATGAGCCAGCAACAATAACAGCAGCACCAAGCTAGCACCACAGCTCACAGTACAACACACTCCAGCAGATTCCTGAGTATAGGAACCCAAGGAGCTCTGGAGGGAACACGTACATCGTACCTGTAGTCCTAGCCTCTTCTACCGTGGCGCTACTCACCCCGGTCGCTGATCTCCTAGCCCGGGCCTGGTGCATATCTGTCCGGGGATGGCTCCCCATATCCCTCACTGGGTTGTCCCGTCTCTCGGCCGTCTGTTTCTCCGTTGCTTTGGTTCAGTCCTGCTGCATCTTATTCAACCCCCCCCACCTCCACCACCACCGTCGTGAGTCTCACATATCTCTCCCCCCCCCCTCCCCTCTATCTCTCTCTCGCTTTCAGACTCATTCTCTCTCTCTCTCTCTCTCTCTCTCTCTCTCTCTCTCTCTCTCTCTCTCTCTCTCTCTCTCTCTCTCTCTCTCTCTCTCTCTCTCTCTCTCTCTCTCTCTCTCTCTCTCTCTCTCTCTCTCTCTCTCTCTCGCCAAGCTGCATTGTAGACATCTTAGCCCCCTAATCCTCCTGTAAGTGGATTCCCACTGAGAACCGGGTGGTCAGAGAGGTACAGAGTAGACAAAATATACAGTAGAGCACGTATACAGTAGATTAGGTTTACAGCAGAGAACGTGTACAGTAGAGACAGTTGAAAAGTGAAAAGTATTTGGCTGTGCCACTGTAAATATACAAGCACAAAATATAAACATGACTATTATAACTTATTATAAACTTCAGCGTGAGTCTTGTGGATTTGGGAAAAGGATAGATGATATTTTAAATCAAAATTTTATTTTGAAGTTAAAAAAGTTATAAAAGAAATATGGATTTTAAAAAGAGGCCCTGGAAATATGGAAAGTCTAGGATGTTAGCTTTAGAAAGACAGTTTTCTAACGGTTTCCGGATCTTAACATAAAGTACATCGACATGTAGAAATGAAGTAAGGTCAACAGACTGCGGTGGTTGAGGCGTATAAGTGCAGTATAGATGTAACCCAATAACGTAATCCTGCTCAAGAGCAGGGGTAATTCGATGGCGAGCGCCTCTGATCCTCTTAAACATGTAGAGCCACACCTCCCACCGTCATAAGCTCGCCCACTTCCTGCCCTGAGAGGGAACTGGTGATGAACTTCTGAAGTCTCGGTAGATCTTCAGACCTCCAGTTCTAGAGATCAATTAACGCTTAATGGAGATTGGTTGGAAAATTCTCAGAAACTGCTTTAAAATGTGTGGAGGGATATGTGGTGTTTGGGGATGTTGCTCACATTTAACAAGACAATATCAATTTCTTATTACTTATAATAGCCTACTATTAATACTAATAATAATATACAAATGATAATAATGACTCAGTTAGAAGAGCTAAAAGAAAGGTGGTTACGATGTTACGACAATTTTATCAACCATAGGCTTACAATTAAGCTCTCAAAAATGATTTTCATAGTTTGTGTAAACGAAAAAAAATGAGTTTGATAAAAAATAAAATAAAATAAAGATGTCTAACTTCTGCCACTTAAAGAGGAGCTATGCAACTTTGGCCACTTCTTCGCTGTTTTCTTGGTTTGCGCTCGCATTGAGCTCCCCCTACAGCTTCGGAGGAGATATTTTACAACACTGTCGTGACAATTTGTTGACGACCCTACCCCATCCACTTCTGCGCTAGCCATGTGTATTTGTTTTCAAAGAAGCCGGCAAATGCGTTGAGCCATGTCCGAGGTAGATGTTAATTAAGAGTAGACAAGGTTATACATTTTGAAAGGGTGTGTATAAATAAATAAACCCATCCTTTTTTATCTTTGGTTGTTGAAAAGAACAATCAGTGTAAGTGTTGGCCAACATAATACATAACGAGCTCTCGTGCAGGATACTGCATTATATGGCCAGCCGGACATATCACATGATATAGGCTATACACTCTTAGAAAAATCTGAGGCATTCGAATAGCGGTCTAGTGACCTAAATAAACAAGAACCTGGATTCGGGGATTTAGCCTGTAGGACGAGACAGACGAACAGCAAAACAACCATGGAAACAAAGGTGTTTGGTAGCGAGTACGCTAACACCCCAGCAAGCAAGCTAAAAACATACAGGGCTCACAACAAAACGGTCGAGCAAACACATTTTTACAGAGACTATCAACATCAAGAAGCCACAATATAAAGAGGACAAAGTTCACCCAAGGGTACTTCATTCAAGAGCAACACGGCCATGGCAAGTCGGCATCCGATTTGCAGTCTTCTTTTCTTTCAGTACACGCTATTCCTGAGAAGCTCGCCCAATGTTTACTCGTGTCTGGCCTCTCTGTCGGTCAGTCTCCCTTTTCTCTTCTTCTGTTTCTCCGAAATTGGGTTTCTCTGTCTCTTTTTAGTTTGCTGAGCCATGATGAATGTAACAATCCCTTCGCTACTTTTGTTTATATCGAGCCGGTTCCGTGTTTGTGGGTTGTAGTGCCGTAAAAACAATTCGGTGCTTCACGTGACCCGAGACTCCCGCGAGAGTGGGCGGCGGGTCGCCGGCAGAAACTTGCATATTCCCTTTTTCAGCCAAGATGCGCAAGGGGGAGTCGAAACAGCGACCAATCGACCAATAAAGGGTTTTAGAACAATCACAATGACTCTTAACCTGTTATATTAAGGTAAATTAAACCCAAAAAGTTGCATAGTTAGTTCCCCTTTAAAGGCATACTCTTGTAGCCTAGAAATCTAGACGCCCCTAGCGGCAGCAAATTTAATTTGCAGCCAAGGAGGTCTAGCCTTCTGTCGTCTTTTTCGCTGCTGGAAACAGAAAATGGGACAGGCCAATCAGATCGTGAGGGGCGGTATCGAGCCGAATGACGACAGAGCTGCGACGGTTCCGTGTTAAAGGTAAACAATAATGGCTGCTGCTGCTGGCGAACAGCTGTCTTTCGACTCGGCTTTGGCCGCGACTCTTCAAGACTTTAAGTTATTTTCTTTGAGAAATGTACAAAGAACTGCACTGAAGTCTTTCCTGGAAAAGAAAGATGTATTCGGAGTTTTGCCGACCGGATACGGTAAAAGTTTCGTCGTTGGTCTCCATTCTCTCAATCCACCATTCGCAACACTTGCCCCATGGAAATGTCTGTCGCTCTGGCTACGTCACCTTCTTCGTTGCTCTGATTGGTTGTAGCGCTATCTTATTGCGTGCAGAGGGAACTTGAAAGACAACCGTTTATCCCGCCCACACTGCCACTGTACGAGACCAGACCCAATATCTTTCCGATATGTGTCTGCTTGCCAGACTAATACTCTTGCGGATATTGAAACACTTCTTAAGAAATCCGCACGGTGGCAGTGTTGCACCTTAGTGGTTGTATGTCAGGCTTCATCGCGTTGCTGTCATTCCTAAATCTTTCAGCTAATTTAGCAGTCTCGGTGCCCTGTGTTAAAATGTTGAATCATTTTATTGGAAAGCCTCTTAACCTCCTTGATGTAATCCATTATAATTAAATAAATTATAATGCCTGGTGTAATTAAAAAGCACATGACTGTTGGAAAATGCTTCATTTCAAGGACATGGCTTGTTGCTTTTTTTTTTGCAAGAGGAATTACATTTATGTCCCCATTTTGACGTCTAGCAAACATTTGATGGGAGACGACTTGACTGTTTGACAGGATACAGTGACGGCTGTGTTGGAGTGTGTGTGTGTGTGTGTGTGTGTGTGTGTGTGTGTGTGTGTGTGTGTGTGTGTGTGTGTGTGTGTGTGTGTGTGTGACTGCATGTGCGTGTGTGTTTGTGTATGTGTATGTGTGTGTGTGTGTGTGTGTGTGTGTGTGTGTGTGTGTGCAGTTGTGTGTGTGTGTGTGTGGGAATGCGAATGTGTGTATGTGTGTGATTGCATGCAAGTGTTACTGCATGTGTGTGTGTGTGTGTGTGTGTGTGTGTGTGTGTGTGTGTGTGTGTGTGTGTGTGTGTGTGTGTGTGTGTGTGTGTGTGTGTGTGTGTGTGAGTGCACTTGACACACACACACAATCTCACACATGCGTTAACAAACTCACACATTAACACATTAATAAAGCCTACACATCCTTTATATAAACCCAAGGGGTTCTAAAGTGCTGGCCTATATTTCCTTGGTTGGCTTCTGAGCCAAGCTAATTCTTTGAGGGATACATATTGAAATCACAAATGATCATGATCATAGATCATTGAGAATAATTGGGAATGATCACAATTCTATTTATGTGCTTTTCTATACCATTTGGATTCTGTTGAAAAATAAACCAACTGCGTTAATTTGCTTCAGTTGGAGTCGAGGATTAATTGGAAATGGATTTGCAACGTTTAAACAACTTTACTGTTATTTATTTTGCACTGAAAGCTGTAAGCAACAAGACTTACGAGGTGTTGCTGTCCCTCAGCTAATAGCATGCCTGTGCTGTTCTGTGAACACTAAAGACATTAAAGCTAGACGACTCTTCTCCAGCACTGGAACCACGGAAGGCATCGAGTCCTGCTGGGGCTTTGTATACTGTCACCTCAGCATAACTCACAGATCGATGCAGAGCTATGGATTCCTCCACCTTAATGTCAAAGATTCATTGCGCAACTCTTTTATGGGGTGATTTTTCGTTGGTTTTGCCACATAAAATGGGAATGTAAACTTTCTGGAATATTCTGAAAAACCATAATACCTCAGTGAAAATGGGTTATAAATGCTAGCTGGGAGGGGAGAACCCAGAAATAATGTGTTGAGTTGTCATGGTTTCCAAAGATTCTAGAAAGTGGACGTGCACAACAAACCGATATGGCCGCTATAGGTGAATAAGGTTCATTCATTTCCCTCAATA
>NC_079432.1:3627847-3635347 GCF_026213295.1 Gadus chalcogrammus
CCCGAGCTATCAGGGCACGCCTTGAAAAATGTATGAAGTGCATAAAAAAATCTGACCAACCGTAAAAATGCTCAGTGATTTTTAACCTTAGATCAATCTCAAATTTTGTTAACATTTTGTAGAAAGTGGTTTAGGGCCCCCAGAAGGTAAGAAACAGCCCTGTAGACAGACAACATTGCATCCTTGTGATTTAGTATTTGGTTTCTTTTACACAAGTAGGTTACGATATTGGCAATGGAACGCTCATAACAGTGAGGCCATCTCTGGAGGAATGACAAGAACGGCCAGGGAGGGTGGACATGAATTTGTGGTATGGAAGGATTTTAAATAAAACAGAGACTGAATAACAAGTGTTTTTTTTACCAGATTGAGTTTGTCTCCCACTGTCCCACAGTTTGTCATTGCTACAAAATACACACAGACACAATCTAGTGAGGACACAACCCTATTGTTTTGTGCTAGTTTTTCCAATCAAAAAAACATATTCTGTTTTTCTTGCTGCATAATGGTTGATAGTTATCTTACAAGTGTAGTCCAGTCCTTTGTCCCACGCTGCTTATTATTTATGTATATTTTTTGTGTAAACAAAGACTGATACTTAGAACCCTCATCAGCCTCCTGTGTCTCTATCCTGGTATCCAGGAGGTTGGGTAAACAGACCGAATCACACTTTCAGCCTCCACCAAACAATTGAAAATCGAGATAAAAGGCAAAAGTATAATTGGAATAATTATCATGTGAGCACATCAATTGTTTCGGTGTGTTGTTTCATTTTAATCATACCGGACCGTTTATCCTGAGATCTGTTTTAAAGGGATGGTTTATCACCATGACATTCTGTGCCCTTTATCGTGGCCATGCAGCAGGAGTGTCCTCATTCCCCCTTGCGAACCGCATTGTCCAGGTTAAAATGATCTACGACCAAAGCCTTCTGATTTCTCCCTCAAAGAGCAAAATCCATTTATCAATAATGTAAACTCTCAACTTTAGATTCTTTTGATCTGTCTTTCCCTTTGTGTATAAAAATGTTTGACATTATTTAAGTTGCCGGCACACCGTCCAACACAGGCGTAGAAAACCTAACCGAGGAGCTAGACCACAGCTGGCCGCTACAGCTCTCAATCAGAGTCCCTAACGATAAGGTCCGTCACATGGTCGACATATTGGCAGAAAACAAACAAACGACCGTCCAGTGGGGGTCAAACTGTCCGATGATCATATATCTGTGGTCAGCACTTCATTCATCACGGCCGGCATCTCCCCTGTAGAAGGCAGGGTTCTTGGGGTGGTCCCTGTTGCTTGACCGGCTCGCGGCTGCTGCTGATGCTGCTGCCGTGGCCATGCCCCTACACTGGCTCAAGCGCGTGATTGACACGGTCGATGAAAGGTCGACCCAGGGTATGAAACCAGAGGGGGGCAAGGGGTTAAAGGGTCATGGAACAACCTTTCAAGGATTTAATCCCACAACGGTCGCCCCCCACCACCACCTCCCTCCGCTATAAATCCATCCGTCCCTCCCCCATCCAGCCATGCATTCATTTGTTGAAGAAGAGAATGGGGGGGGGGGGGTGAAGAGTAATCAGGAGAAAGACAGAGGGCGATATGTTGAGGAGAGGAAGGGGAGCTAAGAAGGCTGTGTGTCAGACGGGGGTGGGATAAAGGGTTAACAAAAGGGCGAGAGAGTGTCAGAGGGCCAGACAGGGTTGATTAGCCGCTGGTTCTCAGCAGACACAAGGGGGTCCTTCTGAGATCATCTGATGCTATCCCACTGACAATTGGACTTCAGACCATCCAGGGCAAAATTAACACAAGGCCTTCTCTGGTTGAAAACTTGCTAGACTTTTAGGTAGATTTCGAGCTGCTCCATGGAAATATCTGCATGATTTCTTCTTAATATAATAATCCACACAATGTGGATAAAGCCTCTGACTATCAAAGGTAGCATGTTGGTTAGGAACGAGAGTGCAGCTCCCTATGATACGATACAAAATATACGCAGTCTAGTTTCAAGCTTTACAATTATTACAAAGATTGGCTGCCAAAAAGCAAGCAATTAATACTATTGCCAAAGGTTTCGAGCAATGCTAAGTTATGCAAAGCGCTGGATTGCATCACAGCGACACTTGATTGGAAATGCCTGCAATATTCGGGATAATGGGCTTTATTCTCTGGGATCAAAAAATAAATTGGCTTTTGTGTTTTGACACTGAGAAACCAATAACATGACAAACCCCCGAGGAGCACGTAGGGGTAAAGATAGCTCCATCAGATGGAAAATAACTTCTTCCGGATTCTTCTATCTAATTGGAGTCTAGTATGTCTGTCTGACGCTCTCTCCTTCGATTTCCTTGACAGCCGTTCATCAGATGGGCTCCACAGTTTGCGTGTGAAGGACCCCAAATCGAGCGCCGGTGTCGGGGGTGAAGTGGTCTGGCTCAGCGGTTCTCCGGAGAGCCGCGAGCAGCAGGACCGGAGGACAAGCAAGCGGCTCGTTACGACCTTACATGTTTTCAATGGACTTGCATTGAAGCTTAGCATCAAGTTTTAAGAAAACAAATCAACAAAAAACAAATGAAAGTTCATAACTTAATCATGAAATATCGTATTTGCTTTGAGGAAGTTAGTAAATACATGTATGAATTCAGATTTGCTCAATTAACAGCTTTAGTTGAGCTTATTGGCTTGATTCCAAAGCAAGTTATTCAATGCGCACTGCGCTAGCTAAGCTAATACGCTACCAGATACATGAATAACTTGCTTTGGAATCAAGCCAATAAGCTCAACTAAAGCTGTTAATTGAGCAAATCTGAATTCATACATGTATCTACTAACTTCCTCAAAGCAAATACGATATTTCATGATTAAGTTATGAACTTTCATTTGTTTTTTGTTGATTCGTTTTCTTAAAACTTGATGTTAAGCTTCAAAGCAAGTCCATTCCCAATCAACGATAGATAAGATGTGATTTGAATGCTCAATTGGAAAATTAGCATTGAAGGCAGCATGGCCAATTCCTTATTTTACTGCATATAAATAATTATTCTTGTGTATTTGTTTTATTGATCTTTTAATGTATATTATGTTAGTATGTTTGTATTTCTGTATTGTATGTTTGTATGTCATGGCAATTAATGTAAGCACTTACTGTATGTTGTACGTCCTAGCACATAAAAATAGTACTTGGCATTGTGTAGCATCCTATAGTAGATATCTTTGTTGTGTACAGGGAATGGGTTAACCTTGCAATCGTAAGTGCTTGACACTTGTTTTTATGAAGATCCTTACTGTACCGACAGCGATTTATTGTTGTTTCTATTTCCTCTGACAAGTGTACTTATGTATTTCGCTTTGGATAAAAGCACCCTGTGTGTGTGTGTGTGTGTGCGTGCGTGCGTGCGTGCGTGCGTGCGTGCGTGCGTGCGTGCGTGCGTGCGTGCGTGCGTGCGTGCGTGCGTGCGTGCGTGCGTGCGTGCGTGCGTGCGTGCGTGCGTGCGTGCGTGCGTGCGTGCGTGCGTGTGTGTGTGTGTCTTTGTTTTTGTGTAAGTGTGTATGGGTGCATGCATTTGCATACTTTCACAGTGCGTCCCCAGCATCCTTCTCATAAGTGGTGCTCGGGAATAGGCGTACTTAAAGGATTCATCCCATCTCAACCCCAGGCTAGCAAATCCTATCTGTGCATTCAAGTTCCCCCTGCCCACAACTACACCAACACATCCATTTCAAAGTGCCAATATTTCCCATATGTCTTCCTAAATCCTCCCAGCTTTGGAACCCCAAAACCGGTCCCTCGGATGATATAGGCTCCTGAATGTCTGATGCTGATCGGGGTTGAAGACTACCCATTCATAGTTAGCTGGACGGCCTTTAATGATTCCGAATAATCTCCTGAATCTATAAGTCTAGCTAGCTCTTTCAGAAAACGGTTGATACTAGCTTGTTGATGATAATGAGCTGCTAAAAACAGCAAAGCCATTCATGGTTCGCTGCCATTACCAGCAGCTCCTAACCACTGGTGTCAGGAACCATCCCTTTATCCAGGAAGGTCCGGTGTGATGGCAAGGATTCAGTGTACCGTATAATTGAATTTATGTTTTTCAAATGGTAAGGAGGAAAGGTCATTTCAATTTAAGCATTCATAACAACAAAGGATTTGGGCTTTTTCTTATAATGAGGTTAATTAGATCAATTCTGATAACTTCTGATGTCATCAGAAATCTCTGTATGTCCAAGCTACACTATGCAAAAAAGAAAAGCTGTTTAAAATATGCTTTACATTATATTATTTTGGGTTAGGGTAAGGGTTAGGGCTAGTAAGTAGTTTCCTAAGTAGTTTCCCTGAGAAATTAAAGAAATACCATTCTAGGATTTTTATTTTTCTGGCCAATCACAGCCAAGCCGTTTGACACCCCATGGATGGAATCAAACTATGAAAGCCAATTAATAAACGTGACTTTTAAAAAAACATGCTTGGTCGGGTTTCAGATATAACAGGGAGAGAAGCTCACACTAGAGAAGTTTGAGCTCGAAATAACAGATCTTGCATACTGCAGCTTTAAATAACTTTAACTTAATTAGAAAGCCAGATGGGTGTCACCCCATTATCAAACACCACCGTTCACCAGCAAATGGAGCTTGAGATGCCTTGGGGCTTTCTGGAACTGTAGCAATTACGACGAAATGCGTTTACACAGAACGGTTTCCTGCCGCAAACAAAGCAATCAAGACTCTGCGAAGACGGGAATGTCCCACCCTTGAGATCTTGTGCTGAAGTACTCCAGGAAACAGAAGTCAACAACAGCTTACTGACACCTCGGCTTAGATCTCGCCCTCTTGTCCTTAGGAGATGATGAAGTCTAGGTCAGTTTGTTCTTCAGACGCTCTGAAGATGTTCAGCTGGGTTAGAGGTTGGGGTCGTAGACGGGAATCGCTTAGTCGGTACGTTTGTTTGTGACCCAGACGAAAGGGCATGGGTTCAACACCAAAGCATCTGCAACTCTGCCTGGAGCCCCATCGAGACCAACCCTTTGTATCGAAACAAAAAACGAAAAGGTTTCAAGCATCAGCTGAAAGACTGAATACATATGACAGCGATATCTCCTCCAGTCCAACGCGGGTCACCGTACCATTTCCAAGAGATTAACTGCAGACTTTTCAGCAAAAAAGTTAAAGAACAATAATGTATCTTTGGAGAGGAAGACTTCTCAGCAAAAGAGATAAAGAACCATAATATACCTTTGGAGAAAAAGACTTCTCAGCGAATTAGTTAAATAACAATTAGTACCTTTGTACAGGAAGACTTCTCAGTGAAAGAGTTAACAAACAATAATGTACCTTTGGAGAGGAAGACTTTATCAGTGAACGCGTTAAAGAACAATAATGTACCTTTGGAGGGGAAGGGCGTTTCCTTTCGTCAGACTCCGTGACCTTACACATCACAGGATCCAGGACAATGTCGCTGGCGACGACTATCAGGAACGTGTACTTTCACACGCTCGGAGTCTAACGGAAACTCAGACGCCTCAGGAAGAGAGGGTTTCCTGTGTGTCGGCCATTAACGGTGTTTCTCTAAGGAAGTGGTGTCTTTTTGTCAGCACAACATGTAGCAGGAGCAGAGACGACGTGAGGGGCCGCCCGCTGGGGTAGAGTCTCCAGAACAAGCTAAATGTATACTCTGCCTTGGTTGTGGACGTGCTGCTTGCATAACACTCTACTCTGATATAGATTAGTGTTGAGTATCATCCTTCTGGATCATTACATTTGATTACTACATTATTAACACAGGCACAGTGTTTCAGATACATTTTTAGAAGAGGTGAGTTCTCAGGCCTACTTCGTTATTTATATTTCATTAAATATTTAAATTGGTAGACCCTCCCTAACCACCACAAGGAAGTTTTCTCCAAGATCCGAAAAAGCAGTGATTCTGAAGACGTGAAGAGCCCTCTGCAGTGTTGGTGAGCACACAGTTGACCTTGTGTACTTATTTTGTTTAAGATCCTGGCCGAAACCTCACCGCCTACTCTGGAGCAAACCGAGCCAAACGCGGTCCAGAGTCTCAGGGGAAAACCACCCTTGGTGCTGCAGGACGGATGCGTCGATAGGGGAGGTTCTCCGAGGCGACTCCGCGTGAAGGTCTGGATGCGAGCGAGGTTTGTAGCATCGGTGCTGCTCCGTTGCCTAGCAACCCCGGCTGCTGTTAGCTATTCGGTCCCCTTTTGCGGTTGGCAGTCTGTACAATTTTAATTATATCTTCCATCCCCCCCACACACACATACACACACACTCACACGCACACACACACACACACACACTCTCACACAAACACACACACACACACCCCCACACACACACACATTCACACACACGTCCTTGCGTGTACAGTGAGAGAGCTGGCGTGTGTGGGCGTTAAAGTGTCTGCGTGTGGAGTGGCTCTTCTGAAGTGCTCATGAGCAGAGCACTCCTGTGATGTGACTGGGGGGGGGGGCTGACACACTCTTCCCCTTTTCTAACTGCCTCACGTCAACCCTGTCTCTTCCCATCTGCCCAAAGTGTCCTTTCGCCTCCTCTGTCTGTCTGGACGTCTGTCTGTCTGTCTGAGTGACTCATGGACTGTGTGTGTGTGTGTGTGTGTGTGTGTGTGTGTGTGTGTGTGTGTGTGTGTGTGTGTGTGTGTGTGTGTGTGTGTGTGTATGTGTGTGTCTGTGTGTGTTTGTGTGTGTGTGTGTGTGTGGGTGACGTGTGGGTGACTCTCGCTCTCTCTGAGTACAACATTAATACCCGGGTGTGTCAGTGTGTGAGTGTGTCTGTGTGTGTGTGTGTGTGTGTGTGTGTGTGTGTGTGTGTGTGTGTGTGCGCGTGTGTGTTGCGCAGCACATGGCCTCATAGCAACAAGTGTGTGTGAAACAGAAGGAACTCCGCCACACACGGACCAACGGGAGCGGAACAGATTGGGGTGATTCGTCACGGTAACGGCGATGTTTGCTTTAAAGGAAGCAGAGCGATCGCTGTTGGAATCGGATTTGTTGTCGTCGACGGGGACCAGCATGCAGCAGCAGGAGACAGTATGCTGGTGGGGGCACAGGGTGCATGTGGCTGTGCTGCGATGCTACAGGTACACACACACAGGCGTGCAAGCTCACATGCATCGACCAGCTCACACTGTTTCATCTTTGCTTAGCCCGCCCCTTGTGGTCGTAACCACAGTGGTTCGGACCAATCAGTGTCCTCCGAGGAACTAACTGTGGTGATAGACAGGTGGTTCCTCCAATCACCTGCCAAGTCGTTTAGTGTATTTGAATGCCCTTTTTTAACAAGGGACTACCCCTTTCAAAACTGTTTCCAGTTTCTGTGTGCAAGACCGTCTGGCTCGTCTGGTCACCATTTGTGATCCATGGCTGCAGACGTTTGCTTGAGAAGGGTCCATGTGTTTACAACGGTCCCCCCCCCCCCCTGTCCTCACAAAGTGATGACACGTGCTTTTCTTAATCACAGACCTGATTG
>NC_079432.1:3642847-3647847 GCF_026213295.1 Gadus chalcogrammus
AGAGAGACCCGTCCCGCGCGCCAGGACGAGGTATCCATTAGCACGTGCTTCACTGTGGCGGGTGTTCAGAAGGTCGGTCTTTGATGCTTGTGGAATGACGGGAGGCCGGGGTCTCGCCGAGGTCTGAGTGCTCACAGGCCAGCGGGCGGCAGCAGGAAGTACTTTCTCTGTTGTATTATTTAATGTGGCCCCGTAGTTTAATGGAAAATAACACATATTGGAGAGATAAAAACTGAGAGGGAGAGAGAGAGAGAGAGAGAGAGAGAGAGAGAGAGAGAGAGAGAGAGAGAGAGAGAGAGAGAGAGAGGGAGAGAGATGAGAGAGAGAGAGAGAGAGAGAGAGAGAGAGAGAGAGAGAGAGAGAGAGAGAGAGAGAGAGAGAGAGGGAGAGAGAGAGACGAAAAAACGATGACTCTTGGTAAACACGCGTCTCCCAGTTGGACTTGGTTATCCAATCGACTCATAGCACACTCAGAACATCGCTTATCACCATGGTTATCATCCATCCCTCTCCGTCCCAGGTAGTCAGAGCGCATGCCCCGACACCCGGTCACCGCGCGCCGTCCTGCGCCACCAGCAGTAGTTGAGAGCGCGCGGCAGGCAGGCAGGGACAGCACTCCGCCGTTCCGCTTACCGCCTTTGGGCGATACCTGCAGTAGGTGGGTGGGCGACTGGGCGACTGGGCGCGATGTCTCGTGAGACCCGGATTCCGTAGGGGGGCATTTTCTACCGCGAGCGTCGGCTGGAGGCTTTTCTAACTTCACCCGTGGTCGGGAACACTTTGTTCTGAGGATACTTCCGCCGGAGCAGTTGCATGGAGAGGATGAAGTTCCTCCTCGTAGTGGAGGCTGAGCGCGCGCCAGGGGACACGATGAAGAGGAAAGTACCGCGCGTGTAACTTGCTGAAATCGCGCGTGAACCAAGTCTCCTCTAGCGGGTGATTGATCGTTTTGTTTCGCGTCACGCGCCGCACAGGGAGCCCACGGTGGATGAGTGGAGTATCTGATGAGCTGAAGGCTGCACTGCGCTTCTGAACAGTGGTCGGCGCGGACGACCAGGGAGAAGACATGGTAGATGAGGAGTAAGTGGCCGCAAAGGCTTTTAAAATCACATTTCAGAACGCCGTATTATTTTAAGCACTCATTTCAATATAGGCTAAGTAGGAGCATGTTGCATGCATTCTGTGCGTTTATTTGTTTTAAGATGGATCTCATAAGAGATCTAGTTGAGGACAAATATAGCTACAAGTTCTCGGTGTGCTTCTGTTGTGCAATGAAGCGGATCTTTGAGGTGGAAAAGTATCACGATGCCGTCCAGCCTTTGTTGCGTGCTGATGTGATGTTCACCTGCGATTAATGGCACGAGAATACAACATGCATTCAAACATATCATGAGTGTGTGTGTGTGTGTGTGTGCGTGTGTGTGTGTGTGTGTGTGTGTGCGTGTCTGTGCGTGTGTGTGTGAGTGTGCGGGCTGGGTGTGTGTGTGCGTGTGTATGTGTGTGTGTGTGTGTGTGTGTGTGTGTGTGTGTGTGTGTGTGTGTGTGTGTGTGTGTGTGTGTGTGTGTGTGTGTGTGTGTGTGGGTCGATTATCGATAAATGAGTTTATTAATTGTTGGAAGATAAGTGTCATTTACATTCAGCCTATGCATTTTGTAGAAATACTTTTCAAAGTAATTATCTCTGAAAATAATCAGATACTATATGTCACTGTCTTTCTGTCTGTCTGTCTCTCTCCCTCCTTGTATCTCTCCTGATCTCTCTCCCTCTCTCTCCATATCTCTCTCTCCCTCTATCTCTCCCTCTCGCTCCCTCTCTCTCTGTTTTATTTTCTCTCTCTCTCTCTCTCTCTCTCTCTCTCTCTCTCTCTCTCTCTCTCTCTCTCTCTCTCTCTCTCTCTCTCTCTCTCTCGTCTCTCTCCATCCCTCCGTTTTCCTCTGCCCCCCCCCTCTCTCTCTCTCATTCTCTCTCCATCCCTCCGTTTTGTCTCTCTCTCTCCCCCCCCCCCCCTCTCTCTCTCTCCCCCTCCCCTCCCTCTCTCCCCCCAAAAGTGGCCGCACCTGACCTCCTCGACCCCAAGTCTGCGGTGCACAACGCCAAGCCCCGCCTCTCCTTCTCGGCCCACCCCCTGGTGCTGACCCCGCCCGTGGACGAGTACGACGAGGTGCGCACCGCCGTCATGAGGTGGAAGACGGTGTCGGCCATCTTCTTCCTGGTGGTGCTGTACCTCATCGTGGGGGCCACGGTGTTCCGGGCCCTGGAGCAGCCCCACGAGAGCTCCCAGAAGCTGGCCATCCTGGCCGAGAAGCTGGAGTTCCTCGACCTGCACGCCTGCGTCAACTCGTCCGAGCTGGAGGACCTGGTGAAGGTGAGACACACGATGGAGGCTGAGGCAGGCAGAGGCGGGAGAGGGGGGAGAGTGAACTCGCGGTCCGAACCCTGGCTCTTTGGGTTCTGTTTAAAGGGTTCGGACCGTGAGAACGACCAGGATTCACGGTCTGAACCCTCTGAATCTTTGGGTTCGGTTTAAAGGGTTCAGGCCATGGGGGCGCCCCGGTGGCTCACCGGGTACAGTGAGTACCACATAGGCTCGGTCCTCAACTGCATGTCCTCCCCACTATCTCCTATACCTTCCTCGCTTTCTCGCTGTATAATAAAGCATAAAAAAAACAAAAAAAAAAACGAAGGGTTCAGACCTTGAGCTCGGAGAGGAGAGAACGACCTGCACTCACGGTCGGAGCCCTGGCTCTTTGGGTTCTGTTTGAAGGGGATGGAGAGGGTTGAAGAGTTCACCTAGACTCTGCATAATAGCCCCCCTCCTCCCCCCCCCGAGCCTACCCCTCTTACTCACGTGAGCAAGCACTTACTGCTCTTAAAAATAATGTATAAAATATTAATATGACCTAGCATTATGTAGAGTTTTATCCTAGCTATCTTTGTTGTATACGGGGAATGGTTTAACCTAGCAATTGTTAGTGCTTGGCACTTGTTTCTTTGTACATCCTTACTCTCCTGACAGCGATATATTGTTGTTCCTCTTTCTTCTGACAAACGTACTTCATGTAAGTTGCTTTGGTTAAAAGCGTCTGCTAAACGCCCTAGGCCTCAGGGTTCGAACCCGGGCTCTTTGTTTTTTCTTTGAAGGGGAAGGATCACAGGAGCCTCTCAGTGTCGCTCGCTTTAGCGATGTTATTCAGGGTGATCAAGGTCTGCTGGAAGGTCTTAATGAATGCAGAGCTGCATGATATCTGGATCTTTGTAGATGTCCCTTGCTCCATAGGGCGCCGCAGAGCCGGCTTTATTATGTCCTCCAGTCTAGACTTCTAAAAAAATGAATCCCTAATCTGTCGTTCTCTGGGGATATAGGCCATTGGCGTTTAGTGATATTGCAGGTGCTTTTATCCAAAGTGAAGCACTGGGCTGTAGGATCATCGCTGAGGTTCCGGGGGGGAGTGAGGTGCTCTTTGAGGCAACAGCCGCAGCATCTACGATATTCCGGGATAATGAAGGAGAATTCACCCTAACAGGCTTGTTGATGCAACGAGCTTGGCTCCATTTGAAAGGACGGCAGAGGGAGAAGCAAATATTACACAAAAACTAAGCAGCTCCTGCATCGTGCCGTTATTTCCCTCGCTTTGTCTCCTGTTTGTTTCTCCGTGTTACGTTACGTAAGGGGTCGTCCCTACCTGTACCGACCGGGACTACGCATCCCTCTGTAATCTCCCTACGGTAATAGCTAGTGCGAGAGAGAGCCCGTAGGCGCCTTAGATCCAGAAGCCTGCAGTAGGATAAGCTGAATGCTATCTTCCACCCCGGGCTGTTTGCTAGATGTTATCTTGTGTTCACAGCTCAGTGCTTTGCTGACTGATGTGGCGTGCTACGGTGAGCGCGCTGGCTTACTGTTCAATAGTTTATTTCTTCTGCGCTCCCAAAAGCTCAGTATGTGTTCTGCAACTCGTTCAGCGTACGTCCGTGTGTGTTCCAGGAGTCAACAGATGGGTCGCACTCCCAGCTAAATGCCTTTTTGTGACCTTACATCTCAGGCATTATGAGATGTGCATCTATGAACACAGTATTTGAAATTGAATGCATGTGTGTGTGAGTGTGTGGGTGTGAGTTAGCCTCACACACACACACACACACACACACACACACACACACACACACACACGTGCACGTAAGCAATGGTAACATGAGCTCCCCATGTGTTTGAAGACCGTGAAACTCTAGCTGACAGGTGCTTATTAAAACAGCGATTAACCAAAAAATCCATCAACGAGGAAATGCTATGCCTAACATTAGGCGTCATAACATGCCACGCTCCGATCTGATCAAAAATAAATATGCTTATCTGTAGCAGTCAATTAGCAGTCAAGATAAGAAAACTATATTAAAACATTATTTTTTTATCCATTATAAATGTCTGACAACATTACAGAAAGGATCCTATGGTGAAATACATCTTCAGTTTTTACCTTTTGGCTTGATCCGTCAGATTTTTATTGCGTTTAACCAAGTCTCGCTCAAGCAGAAGTATCGCTCCGAGATTTGAGTTGTTCCAGGAAAAGAGCGGTGGAACGGTGAGTGAGAGGAAGGAGTGCCGGCAAGAGTTTGTTGTGTTTGACCACAGAATGTGTAATTAAGCGTAATCTAAAAGAATTGGTTTAGATTGTGATGACAACATTTCCAACAGGATTTCTGAGTGAGAGAAAAATAACAAACACATAGGATCCGAAGAAAGGGAAAGTAAAATGTAGATTTCGCGATAGGGTACTATTCCCTTATGTGGTAAGTCATCTGAGCCTGTCTGTGTCAAAAAGCCCTTTTAGAGGACCTGCCTCAACCCAGCCCAATTCCCCATAGAGGTACATCGCAGCCAATTTCCCAGCTGCAAAGGCTGAATTACTCTCTTCCAATACCAGACCAATTTCAAAAATTGTTGCCTGGATTAGTCACTTAGACCCAAAATGATGGGGAAATAGTTTCCAGGTTGAACAGACCC
>NC_079432.1:3652847-3662847 GCF_026213295.1 Gadus chalcogrammus
TCATCACCACCATTGGTAAGACCGATCCCATTTGTCCCGCCTTCCGTCCACCCTAATCCTGTTACTTTCATCTCTTAATGTATTTGTTTGGAGGCTGCTCTTTCAGATCCAGAGGGCCCTCCTCACCTCCTGACAGCTACACAAACACCGGAGGTACCGAACGCTTCCTAGAACACGTTTTCTACACCGTCACGTCAACGTAAACATCTTGACATTAAAGGTGCTGAAGGGAGGATTTTAGAGGTTTAATTTGAGTGTAATTTGTTTAGAAGTGTGAAAGCCGTCTGGATGCTATTTGTGAGTGGAATGCTCTGGTGGAACACCTGCTCTTGTGGACTACACCTGACTCTACAGGAGACCATTGGAGACAGCTCCCTGCAAATTTCCGACCAATCAGGACCTCTCTTCCCTGATTGGTTTTAGGGAGTTCACCTTGCCAGTCGATCACATGCTCGCACAGCGTTTTAACTGCTCAACCAAAGGGGAATAGAATGAAAACGCTTGCAGAGGCGGAGAGTGGAGGGAGGAGAGGGACAGAGGGACAGAGGGACGGAGGGACGGAGGGACGGAGGGACAGAGGGTGCAGAGAGGGGCGGGGCCGTGTTTTCGTTTGTGTATTTTCTAAATCTGTCTCTAATCCCTTTCCCTTTACAACCCTCAAATCTGACCTTTAACAAAGCAGCTTTTAACCATGTTTCACAAATGTGATTAATACCAATTCAGAAAAATGTAATCGCCTTAAAACCTAAATCGTATAACTAACTGTATCTCCTCTTCAGCCGAACGGTTAATTAAACAGTGGGTCGCATCCCACCTTGTAAACCTTTCAGCAACTCGGTCCAGCTGGCCTTAATTGACTTGCTCTGCTCAGCGACCTTCGATGGGAGATAATTGGGGGATTTAAGAGGGACTTCTAACAGACTCCACAGAACATGAGTCAATTAAAGTGTGTTCTCATCCGTGCTTGTTGTCCCACTTTGCTTCTGAATATTTATGTGGGCCGCCTGAGTCAACAGATTTTAGCACGCTGTCACGTATTAATTCATTTAAGTCGGACGTCCGCAAATGTTATGCATTCTCTTCCCATTATCACCACACTCTCTCTGTCTTTCTCTATCTCTTCCTCTCTCTGTATATCTTTCTCTCCCTTTATCCAGCTCTATCTCCATCTCTCTCTCTCTCTATCTGTCTCTCTCTCGTTCTCTCTTGTTCTCTCTCCATCTGTCTCTCGTTCTCTCCCCATCTCTCTATCTCTCTCTCTCTCTCTCTCTCTCTCTCTCTCTCTCATCCCTCTCTCTCTCTCTCGCTCTCGCTCTCTCTCCGTCACTCTATTTTCCTCAGTCAGCTCCAGCTGTAAGAGCTTATCTTCAAAGGCGGGAACAGGAACAAACACACACAAACACACAGATACACACTCAACCATGCACAAACACAAACAGATACACACACATACACACTCAACCATGCACTCACACAAATACAAACCAATTTACACACACACACACACACACACACACACACACACACACACACACACACACACACACACACACACACACACACACACACACACACACGCACACACACACAAAGAGACATGCATGCATAAATATCCAAAACTCTTCACTGATATACACACACAGCACACACAAACACACACACTCACATTCACACTCACAAGATCACAAACACACACACACACAGACACAACAATGCAAAGCTAGACAGAGAGAGCACTAACGGACACAACCAAACACACACACACACACACACACACACACACACACACACACACACACACACACACACACACACACACACACACACACACACACACACACACCATCTCAACCATGCATGAAAACACTGAGAGAGAGCACTCAAAGGCAAAGTCCACACACACACACACACACACACACACACACACACACACACACACACACACACACACACACACACACACACACACACACACACACACACACACACACACACACACACACACACACACGCGCGCGGCAACAGCGTGTATGACAGCTCTTCTGGTTCCCCAGACCTTGTGAAATGAGTGTCTGTTCAGTGGGCCATGGTGTTCCATCCAAGACCATCCCACAGCCCAGACAGCCACACAGCCCAGCCTCCTGTGAGCCAGGAACAAGGCCATAGCAACTATTCTGTCTCTCTAACTCTCCCTCGCTCTCTCTGTTTCTCTCATATCTCTCTCTCTCTCTTTCTTTGTTCAGGAAAATACTTGCCTATGTAATCAACCTACATATGTTACTGCTGCTTCTAGTGAGTCATTTAGAGATGACGCATTTATCCAAAGCGATTAAAGATAGGGTTGTCAACTTGGGGGCAGCATCGTATCAATGTTCACCTTTGTGCAGTACATCTACAACTTTGTCTGTTTTTGTTATGGAGTTGGACAATGATGCAGCTCACATACACACACACACGCACACACACACACACACACGCACACACGCACACTCACACACACACACTCACACACACATGCACGCACGCACACACACACACACACGAATGAAGAGAGAAACGTAGTTTTTAAACAATCCATATATGCATGTATATTATATCCACAAGTGATTAGTAGGAGTTTGCTCGTGGCTATGAATCATGAGGCAGGCAGCCCGTTCATACAGGAGGTCTTAAAGACTCAGTTTTCTAACAAGTCCATATATGTATGTGTATTACATCCTTATAAGTGATTAGCAGTAGTTTGCTTGTGGCTATGAACCATGAGGCAGTCGGCTCGTACGTAGAGGAGGGCACTGAGACCTTCCACAAAAAGAGCTAATGCTTAGCGCGAGGGCGGTGAGCTCTCTCCTGCATTGTCTCATTCTTTCACTGCCCCGATTTCTTCCCGGCTCTGTTCCCTGCTCTCAGCGGAGGTCCAACAGGTCCGGCCCCTGGGTTTGTTCGGCGACGTGGAAGACTGTGCTTGGCCGAGCCGCCCCATTGTGACTCTGGTCATGTCGGCTGCTTTAATGAGGCTGAAACAACAGTACGGCTCTGAAGCTGTTTTGACAGCTTCCTCTCGGAGGGAGGAAAAGGAGCAGAGCTCGGCTGGTGTGTTGTTTGTAAAAGCCTAAGGCGTGCACACACACGCACGCACGCACGCACACACACACACGCACATGTGCGTACCGTGCACAAACTCACATTCACATAGAGATACTCATACACTTACACACAAATACACATGCTCGCACACACAAACTCACACACACTTACACATGCGTGCACCGCACACACACACACACACACACACACACACACACACACACACACACACACACACACACACACACACACACACACACACACACTCAAACACGGACTCACACCCAAACGAGTGCACACACACACACACACACACACACACACACACACACACACACACACACACACACACACACACACACACACACACACACACACACACACACACACACACAACATCCACACACTCAGTTTAATTACAATGCTAATGATCCCAATTTTGCATAATTATTGGAGCACTTGCAGTTGTTGCTGCTTTACAGAGAAACAGCAAGAAAGCACTTATTAATTTTGCTTGACTTATGCATGCACGTAAGGTTCCTCAGCACGGACGCCACTTACCTTCATTATGGCTGTATCCTGCTGTAGCATAACTACACTGCTGCTTGTCTCAAGCCTTTCTGTAATCACTCCAGCCCCTGCACATTAGTCCTCTGTGATTGCTTGAGCCTTGGGCTGTCTTATATAAACATAAGAAGAAAGGTTTCTGTCTGGATTCAGAGCAACTCGTTGATGCCATGGTGATTTATATTTATTTAAACATCATATATATATATATATCCCAAGGAAAAAATAATTGACTCCAGTATCTGTGTCTTTAAGAGAGGAATAGCTGGTATCATTCCCCTGTGTGTTCTGTCTCAGTCTCTCTTGTTTTAAACAAGTTCCTGGGGCTCCTCTGAGGAGGAGGTGCAGGGGCAGGGGAGGAACAGTGGTTGGTCGACTCCCAGGAGGAAGGTCCGGGGTTCAATCTCCCCTCTCAACATGAAGTCATTCTTAGGCCAGATGCCTGACATCGTCTGCTTCTTAATGTCAAGTATCCTGATTCGCTGGATGTTAGTTTTTCAAAATAAAAGCCTCTGCCGAAGGATTAAATACTACTGTAACCTTCATTACACTACCCTGCAAAGGGTAGTCTAGCAAAGGTTAAGCAAATATCACACATCTTTGTGTTATTCACTTAAGGCTGGTTAAAAGGTTGAATGTTTAAAGGCTGTGATTAATAATTCAAGTTATAACAGTGATACATAATTTGAAAGCATTTTCAACAGTTGAGCGAACATAATTTAAATGTTCCTACCATCCAGCTCCATGCAGTTGAACGCTAATGTTGTTGTTTTTCTTCAAGAGCCTCAGTACTGGGAGGCCTTGTGCCATTAGACAGCCTGTCACATAATCTAGTTTCTTTCACAGGACTCTTCATCCTAATACATTCATTATCCTCCCACGACAAGGGTCTGGCCTCAAGCCGTTCTGACCTGTCAACAAGCATTACGTTCATATTTCGAAGAATTGCAGCAGAGTGTCTATCACGCTCTGGTTAAAGTGTGGGGAATAACAGAAGTCTGTCTTACACACTCTGGTTATAGTTTGGAGAATAACGACATACTGTCTTATCGCGCTCTGGTTATAGTCCGTCGAGAATAACACCAGACTGTCTATCACTCGCTGGTTTTAGTTCTGAGATTGATACCAGACTGTCTATTCCTCTCTGGTTTTCCAGGGTTGTCTTAGCTGCCAGTATGGCCGCTATCCTAAGGACAACACAGAGGTAGTCTCTGTCCCAGTCAAGCTGTGCTTGGGTTATTCTAGTGTGTAGCAGCTCGCTTGAATTCTTGATCGACCCCCCCCCCCCAAACATCCGCAGCCCCAAACATCCCCCCAAACACCGAATTAGCGTTTCTTAATTATTTACTTGACAAATCGGAGCCATTACCTTTCCTGTGCGACACAATCATCCCCAATTAGCTCCTGTTCGAGGGCCACCACTGCGGGCCACGGGGCGAGGTGTCTGCGTGTCTCTGTGCCTGTTTGTATGAAGTCTCCACAGTACACATGTCTCATGTCGTCACCTCCACCTCGGTGTGGAGGCGTATCTTAATTAAAGGAGAAAACCAATGTGAAATTGATCTGGGATATGTTTAGTATGATAACGAGTTGGAATGTTCGTTTGGAAGCAAAAAAGCGCATAGACGCATTTTTAAGTTGGCGGTTTTTAGCCGATTCTACCAAAACGCTATAAACTTGGAACAATAGGGGCATGTCTCATGGTAAAAACTAAATTGGTATTTTAGACCAATTACAAGGCTAGAAGTAGCCCGACACTCTTTGGTAGTATAATAAGGGACTTAACATATAAAATGAGGCATTGATAACTTTGTACGTTTACAGATTGTTTATTAAAAAGGACATTTTATGCACACAATTCCATCAGTAGTTCACCCGTCAACGCCATCTTGTCTTTAAGACTCGACAAGTAGATTGGCGAACACAGAGCTTGCGTGTTGTTGACGGAT
This sequence comes from Gadus chalcogrammus, assembly GCF_026213295.1. NCBI lineage: Eukaryota > Metazoa > Chordata > Actinopteri > Gadiformes > Gadidae > Gadus > Gadus chalcogrammus. The sequence goes on from NC_079432.1 coordinate 3,658,448, forward strand.
GTCACAAGCTCTCTGTTCGCCAATCTACCTATCAAGCACAAATGAGGCTTCCTCTCACTGCGGTAACAACGCCGCAATCAGCATTTCAGAATTTGTGCAAACGGCCAGAAGCAAATAGGAATACAGTCAGCCACAGACAGACAGACAGATGGGCATTCGTGTGGCTGGACGAACTGAAAGATCAGCATACAGACAGATAGACAGATTGACAGGCAAACACATGAGTGGATTACAAGTGCACACTGAGCAATTCTGAACGATTTCACTACAGTCCATCTTTGTCAACCGGCATATTTTGGCAAGTGTGTTTGGTTCAGAGGTGATGAAAAACAAAATATGTGAAAATCACAGGATAAACTCTTTCTTCCCCAGATTCTCCCCAGTCTTCTCTCCTTCAGCTGATGTATCGCAGCCTCTCCCCCCCATGTTGTGATCCACGACCCCGCCTGTAATTAGCCTTCTTGATTGGAAATAGCTCTGCTGTCCCTCTGCTTAGCCTGCAGGCATGAGAACCAGAGTGATTATGACCTCACAGCCTGGGCCCAGAGCTGCTGTAATGAAGGTGTGAGGAGGTTCATCATGGCCAGCGAGCCTCGACACATGTTGAGAAGGCAGAGCCCACATTGTGTGTGTGTGTGTCTGTGTGCCTGTGTGTGTGTGTATGCGTACGTGCCTTTGTTCATTCGTGTTTGTTTGTGCGCCTGTGTGATTTTGTGTGTGCTTGTGTGCATACGTACCTGTGTGTGTGTGCGTGTGTGTGTTTGTGTGTATGTGAGTCTGAGGGTGTGTGTGCCTTTGTGTGTGTGAGTTCCTTTGTGTGCTCACTGCTCAGGCACTATCGATTGTTCTAGCTTTGAGGCCTGAGGAACCAGGAGCCGCTGAATTATAGATGTTCCCCTCAGGACCCTCTCTCTTGTTCACCTTACGCTCCGCACTCAGCCACTGATCTCTACTACCTCTACTACATCAAGAGCCCTGGGACCAGGTTATGAAGTAATGATTAACATTATCTTCAAACCATCTTATCTAATATCGGCTAATCAATTAGGAAATATTCATTCATTCAAATATATATATATATATATATATATATATTAAATTAATAATAACATATAATAATAATATAATAAAATTAAAAAAATTAAAAAACATTAATAAAAAGTTTATCAATTCATTCAAATATATATATATATATATATATATATATATATAATAATACAATTTAAAAAATTTAAAAAATTAAGAAAAAGTTTATTAATTCATTCAAATATATATATATAAAATAAAAAAAGGATAGCTTATTAAAATGTTCCTTCTCCATATCCAGAGGGCGCTACAGCCTCCTAGCACCCTTAACCCCCGAGGTACTCACTTTTTCCTCCACAATCTGTCTGCAAACAAGAGACCCATACTTTCAATGCGTGTTCTTGGGATCCGAAGACCCAGGAGTGGCTGGGATTGGTTGAAGTTTCTTTATCGAGCAGACACGCTGGAAATGAGAAACGTGTGCGTGCTCGACCTAAACAGAATGAGATGTGACTCCACAGGGAGCTCTGAAGGAACTGATGACTCCTATGACAAACGTTGAAAAACATTTAGGTGAAATAATGAATTGCCTCGCGCTCTCTCTCTCTCTCTCTCTCTCTCTCTCTCTCTCTCTCTCTCTCTCTCTCTCTCTCTCTCTCTCTCTCTCTCTCTCTCTCTCTCTCTCTGTCTCTCTCTGTCTCTCCCTGGCTCTCTCTCTCATTCTCCAAGGCTTTGGGAACATCTCTCCTCACACAGAGGGCGGGAGGATCTTCTGTATAATCTACGCCCTGCTGGGGATTCCGCTGTTTGGATTCTTATTGGCTGGCGTCGGGGAGCAGTTGGGAACCATCTTCGGAAAGGGCATCGCCAAAGTAGAGAAGATGATTGTGGTGAGTTTCTGGAATAGAAATGCGTGTGTGTGTGTGTGTGTGTGTGTGTGTGTGTGTGTGTGTGTGTGTGTGTGTGTGTGTGTGTGTATGTGTGTGTGTGTGTGTGTGTGTGTGTGTGTGTGTGTGTGTCTATCTGTGTGTGTGTGTGTGTGTGTGTGTGTTTATGGCTCAGTCTCTCAAGCATGAATATGTTTAGCCAGATAATAAAACCAGGGCTGCATCAGATGGAATACATAAATTAATGACACGCAACCTAGTGCAGCAATACCTTGCTGACTTAAAGCGCTACAACTCAAACTTCTGTATTCGCACCCTATCCATAACACCGAACAATATGGCACACACACATCATCAAACCTCATCACCCACGTGGTCACACACCATCACACACACACATCCCGCGTCCCAGCGGTAGTTAGCGGGCGTGTAGGTAAGCTTTGACGTGTGTGTTATCAACGGGCTGAGCGCAGCAGACGTTGGCAGTCTGTTCCGCACGGATTTATCTGGAACAAAAGGCCTGCCCGGGGATTCCCACGAGCTGCAGCAGCTGCAGCCGCACACCAGTCGATGAATTAAGCTCTCCGACAGCAAGACAATTCCACGTCCTGTCCTTGTAAATGAAAAGTGTCAGGGTGGAATTGGAAAATGATCCACAGTTGACTTTTTCCGTTCTTACCTTGGGCTCTCTCTCGCTGGCAATGTCATCCTTCAAAATGTGTGCAGACTAAATTAAAACCTTTGCCTGCCGCCGTTTCTCCTCCGATTCGTCACCTGTTCCTGCCCCCCCCCCCTCCCTCCCTCACCCCCTCCCCAGGCAGGAGGAGAGAGGTTTGCTACCTGCTCTCTAAAAGTCTAAACACAGTTGGACTGTAGCATTTGCAAATCTGCAAACGTGAAAAATATCGATGAGGTCGCACCCTCCACACTTCTTCTCCCTTGTATAGTGTTTTAAGTTAGGAAGTAAGCAAGTAAGTAGATACTTTATTCAACCCCTTGGGACAATTCAGGTATCCAGTAGCAGCAGACAGTAGCCTGGTTCTACCAGACTCTCGTACTTCACTTCATTTCATTTCATTTGTACAGAGAGTCTGGACCTAATCAATTGACAAACGTTAACTCACTGAAGGCGGGTGTCTGTTGAAGTTTAAAATGATTGGATCTGCCCAGTGCCACTCTGGATCTGCCATAACCAATATTCAACCCCTTGGGACAATTCAGGTATCCAGTAGCAGCAGACAGTAGCCTGGTTCTACCAGACTCTCGTACTTCACTTCATTTCATTTCATTTGTACAGAGAGTCTGGACCTAATCAATTGACAAACGTTAACTCACTTGAAGGCGGGTGTCTGTTGAAGTTTAAAATGATTGGATCTGCCCAGTGCCACTCTGGATCTGCCATAACCAATCGCTAACGTTTGGTTGTGACGTATGTCATGCGCCGGGAATCACACGCAGGTTGTACACAAACCAAACACCTTGCGCGTCTGCACGAAAATGTCCCAGTACAGTTGACCAACAACAAAATGGGCATGTGTATCTGGCCGTTCGCCTGGCCAGATGGTTGACCATAGCTCACGACCAGAGGCCGCCAAAGCCTGGACCGACCCAGGAGTTGAGGAGGGGATTACACCAGGAGCGTCTCAAGGAAAATCCATCCCATTCCAAGAGAACATGAATGAAAGACTGCGTTTGAACGCCGTTATAAGGACAAACACACACATTCCATTTATCGAACCCGACCAGAGCTTTCGTAGGGACACTGCCCACGACACAACATCACAAGGGAACCCTGACCTGGGAGTTAACAGCGTAACCCTGGTTACAAGTCGATACGAAGGTTCTTCTCATGGTGCGGTCAAAGGAAAGCCAAGGTCTTGTGCATGCATTTAGTGCTTTGAGCAAACGCTTTTATACAAAGCGACTTACAATAGCTCACACATAATAACATTCACACACGACAGTGTTAACCACGCAAGGCGTCAGCCAGTTCGTCGGGAGTGGTTAGGGCGAGGTGTCTCAACGAGGAGGAGCCGGGGATCGAACTAGCAACCTTCTGGTTACAATCCTCTCTCCCTCCTGAGCTGAGCTGACCAATCGTATTTCATCATATACCGTACTGAATGTGGTTTCCCACCCCATACTACCACCATGACACAGTACACACTCTGCCACTCACGTGGCACATTGGCTGTGTTTTTGTGCGACTTTTTTGTGCCCCGCGACGTGCCCTTGTGTTGCGCTTCTCACCGCCGCGGTTATGTCACCGCCAACGCCAGAAGCCGGGCGTTCTTGATGTAACCCTCAACCACAGACTCGTCGCGCTGTGAAGAGGCGTTATGGCCTGCTGTACGGAGGCGGGGGGGGGGGGGGGGGGGGGGGACGAGGGGGGCGGTCACTTGTCATTGTGTATTCGTTTCCCTGACTGCAGTCTGTTGAGACGCCCCGGAGACGATGCATACCGTACATGGACTGGAAGCCAGGCAA
>NC_079432.1:3665347-3677847 GCF_026213295.1 Gadus chalcogrammus
CAAGCTTTCCTGCGATTTCTTCTCTCTAGTTTTGCTTTGACAGCAAGAAGCCAATACAGCGTTTCTATAACAAAACCAAAACCGAATAACCTGCGACTTGTTGGCCCCGAGACCTATGGCCCCTATAGCGTGGGAGGGGGGGGGGGGGGGGGGGGGGCTAACACCTTGTCAGTGTCGACGCACAAGGTCATCCATAGTAAAAGATTGATCCCTTCTCTGCATAAGAGCCATCCATCTCCCCCTGCAAGGAGGGTGCTGTGGGTTGGAGTGTAGTTACAGAGGCTGAAGTGGTTAATGGGGGTACCTTGTCACGCACTTTAGTTACACCGAGATGGATGAGCAGAACCGCCATGTAGTGTCAAGTGCAACGAAAAAAACCCTCACACATACACACACACGCGCGCCCGCATTCAGGCAGGCACGAACACAAACACACACGCACACACACACACACACACACACACACACACACACACGCTCCCCCATGCAGGCACGCACACACAGGCAGCCACGTGATGCTGCGTAGACACGCATGCACATACACACACACACACACACACACACACACAAAGACGTTCAGACAAAGACAAGTATGCAGACAGCCAATGTACACGCATATACATTACAGATGGAAACAGTAAACAGATGGAAACACACACACTAAGACACACACATATGCGTATGCACACACACACACGTATGCACACACACTGATGCAAATGTACCCAATGTACATACATATACATGATATAGCAACCGAAGCACACACCTATGATGGGCCCCCTGGTACAGAATTCATACTTGGTCTTACAGACACTATTATAATCTCACATATACATACTTAGAGTATAGTTGTTTATGCAAGGGAGTATAGCAGTGTGTGTGAGAGAGAGTATAGTAGTGTATGTGAGCGAGTATGGTAGTGTGTGTGTGTGAGAGTTTCAATGAAATGGAACTGAGGACTCAAACTCACTTCCGTTTCAGTCTCTCTCTCACACACTACTATATTCTCTTGCATAAACAACTATACTCTCTAACACACACACACTACTCTCTCACATACACTTCTATACTCTCGCACATACACTACTATACTCTCTCACATACACTTCTATACTCTCGCACATACACTACTATACTCTCTAACACACACACACTACTCTCTCACATACACTACTATACTCTCGCACATACACTACTATACTCTCTAACACACACACACTACTCTCTCACATACACTTCTATACTCTCGCACATACACTACTATACTCTCTCACATACACTACTATACTCTCTAACACACACACACTACTCTCTCACATACACTTCTATACTCTCTCACATACACTACTATACTCTCTAACACACACACACTACTCTCTCACATACACTTCTATACTCTCGCACATACACTACTATGCTCTCTCACATACACTACTATGCTCTCTCACATACATGACTATACACTCTCATACATACATGTAAAAGGAGTATAATAGTGTGTGTGTGTATGAGTATACTGGTGTATATACGAGATTATAATATTGCGTGTAAGACCAAGTATGAATTCTGTCCCAGCCGCCCCCTACTACACACTCAACCACACACTCGCACATACACACACACACACACACACACACACACACACACACACACACACATACACACAAACACACACACACACACACACACACACACACACACACACACACACACACACACACACATACACACATTGAGAACGATCTATGCTGTACGAGCAAGCAGGGAGTTTTCATGTTAGACACATTCTACTTCATGATTTATTCAGCACAATGGTTGGCATGATGGCTGAACCGTGGTGAAGTCTGCAGAGGGCGGGAGACGTGATTCGTGTCTGGCAGCAGCAGTGGTGGGAGAGACCTCTGAGCAGATCCCTGAATACTACTAGAACCACAGAAAATCTTGTTTTTTGATGGGATTGCAGTGTTGGAGATGGAGGTGGTGAAGTTGGTGTTAATGGTGGTGTTGAAGGTGGTGGTAATGGTGGTGGTGGTAATGGTGTTGGTGGGGTGGTGATATTGGTGCTGGTGGTGGAGGTTATGGTTGTGGTGGTGGAGGTGGTTGTAGTATTTGTGGTGGTCAAGAGCCTGGCTGAGCAGTGAGTACCTTATCCTGGATCATATTTCATAATGAATGAGAGGAAATAAAGATGTTAAACTTCAAAGACACCAGTTTATGAGCTTGAGTCCGAGAACAACTTTAACGAATCCTGCCTGATAGTGAGTGATGTGTCAACTGTCTGTTTCACAGCTCCTGTAACCATAGCCTGCAACAACAAATCCTTTATACGTTCGTTATGCCGTCCATCTCCACACTACTGCACGCTACTCTCGAGTCCAAACATAGTCCAGAGGATCTCCCCTGCAGATCATTGTATAACGAAACAGGACAAATCTCTCTCTCTCTCTCTCTCTCTCTCTCTCTCTCTCTCTCTCTCTCTCTCTCTCTCGCCCTCGCTCTCTCTCGCCTTCGCCCTCTCTTTCTCTCTCTTTCTCTCTCTCTCTCTCTTTCCTCTTTCTCTCTCCCTCACCCACTCTCTCTCTCTCTCCCTCTCCCTCCCTCTCTCTCTCTCTCTCTCTCTCTCTCTCTCTCTCTCTCTCTCTCTCTCTCTCTCTCTCTCTCTCTTTCCCCCTCCCTCCCTCTCTCTCTCTCTCTCTCTCTCTCTCTCTCTCTTTCCCCCTCCCTCTCTCGTTCTCTCTCTCTCTCTCTCTCTCTCTCTCTCTCTCTCTCTCTCTCTCTCTCTCTCTCTCTCTCTTTCCCCCTCCCCCCTCTCTCTCTCTCTCTTTCCCCCTCTCCCTCTCTCTCTTTCTCTCCATCCCTCTCGCTCTCTCGTAAACATGTCTCCACTCCCACGCTTGACCTACCGCTCTCTCCCCCTTCCCCCTCCGTCCGCAGGTGGGCGAGTTCCGGGCGCACGCGGCCGAGTGGACGGCCAACGTGTCGGCCGAGTTCAAGGAGACGCGGCGCCGTCTGAGCGTGGACATCTACGACAAGTTCCAGCGCGCCGCCTCCATCAAGCGCAAGCTGTCGTCGGAGCTGGGCATGAACGCCGTCAACCAGGAGATGACGCCGGGCAAGCGCACGCTCTCCGTCAACTTCGGCGAGGAGCGGGAACTGTACCCCAACCTGACGCTCTCGTTCACCCCCGCGCCGCTGAGCCGGAACGGCAGCCTGTACCTCAACGGCCTCAGCCCCGACTACGCCGACCGCCGCGAGGTGGCAATCATCGAGAACTTCAAGTAACCGTGGCGACGGGACAGGGTGGGGCGGGGGGGGGACGGGGGGGGACGGGGTCCCGAGTTGGACGCATGACGATTGGAAGATTGGGATTGCTGCAGATTGAGATCCACACACCAAACACCCACATCATCTGTGCTTGGTGGAGACACACACACGCGCGTGCCGCACGAGTGCACTGATGGATGTAGCTGCTGTGACGGCTTCATTAGTTTGATTGACCGGCGGGGATATCGATTGGAAAGGAATGGAGAATTGAACAGATCAATCAAGACGCTAAGTACATTCGCGGATACACATCACATGGTTTGAGCCTCTGGCACGCACACACAGACGCACACACACACACACACACACACACACACGTCCATGTAGAGAACATGAACCGTGGATGCACTCAGACGCAGTGCTTCCGAGCTTGCGGGGCCGGAGACATTTATTTTGTATCTACTCGGCGGCCATACCTCTTCTCAAACTCGACGTGGCGTTCTCTGTGTCAGCGCCAAGCGTTCGCCGCGAGACCACTGTGCTTCTTCGGGGATGACACACAGAGCAATTTATTACTATATTCTATTCATGCTAATAATGCTATTACGATGATAGAAGTTAGCACTCATGACCCAAGTTCCATTAGGGAGAGGACGATTTCACTGAACCTCCCACCGCGTCGAGCTGTTCACCTTGGGATGAGTCCCAGCGTGCCTTAGCAAACAACAAGTCTAGGACCGCTGAAGATTTCTTCTGGTTCAGTATTAGACGGAGCGACGGCCACGGTCTGTGTGAGGTTTGTGCTGAATCTTGATGATTGAGGAACACATTGTGAGAAAGCGTGTCGGGGAATGAAGGCCGGTCGAAAGGAAAACTATTGATCATATTGAACATTCTCTATTTACCTTCCTTCGAATCTATTTAAGAGAGTAATATATCAAATATATATATACATATATGTATGAAAATATTGAAATGACGGAATACAGTCAACATGCGGGTAAAGTTTCTAGTTATCAAACTGGATTCAGCCTTTGCAATGTTGGATTGATTTGTTGAAGCCATGACAATAATACACAGCGAACGTTTCTGGGGCCAACTGGATGCCACCTTCAGAGATCCATCCGTCAATATGTTGTTTAACGATCAAGAGAACAACCTTCTAATGGTAAGATGGTCATTGAAGGTCTATGAGTTCATGATTACAAATGGAGAAAATGTCTATTCCTTTCATAATCTTTGCTTGTGTTAAAAGTGAATGTATGCTGTTGGAGAATCCTCAATAAGTCTGGTGATTTTTTTTAAGGTATTGACCAGCACAAGTTCAAGAGATCATGGAAGTGTTTCATGACCATTATTCCTTCTCACTGAGAACTTCATCCCTACGTTCCTCCGTGGCTGAAGCAATTGCCAAATCGGTGCCAACATTTTAAGTTCCAAACCCTTAATTATTATTTATCATCGCACTCTTGTATCCAGCACACATCAATTAAAAGACAAACTGTGATAGATGTGTATCAATCAAAAAGTTTAAGATATAATTTGAGTCTATCGAAAGAGTTTTATTGTTTTGTTTTTTTCAACTGACTTAATGCCAAAATTTGATGTCGTCTTCAAACGGATATTTATTCAGCTTTTGTCCTTGTCGCCATTTGTCTATTTTCAATGCGTCTAGCGAGTGAATCGCCGCAATGTGAGGACATGTAATATGCAAGGATGTTTTGTAAGGTGGTTGAGTTTACGATGATGATGATGATTAACCCATTTGGACTGACGGTCCTGAATGTGACGTCTTCACAATCGACCCAGTGCTTCTGAGACAAGTGGTCCTTACATTGCCAAAATACATCTGACGTTCGCTGTTTACGGTCTGTAGCATCATGTAGAGAAACTCTAAACAGGCTTACAACACCGTGATTTATTTGTTATTTTTATTTTGTTTGAATCAAGTCCGCTTTCTTTGCACAGGTGTCTGTTATGCCAAATGTCATTTAGTGTTCTGATGTTGATGGAGAGAACACGAACAGTAGATAAAGTATGACTTTGGGCTCCATCTGCTCAGTGGTTTTCCATGAGGTTTCCAGATTGCCATTCAGCACTCCACATGGCTTAGATTTCATGAATATTCATGTCTTCGCGGGATCTTTGGTCCTTGTGGATTTTTTCGTGCGCGTGTGTGTGTCTTTGTGTGTGTGTGTGTGTGTGTCTTTGTGTGTTCTTTCTAAGAGGAGCATTGCGTTGTGTGAAGCCCTAACCCGGACAATACATGGACTTTGCCTGCCATGTCTAGCTCATGGAAAGCGCCCCAGAGAGAGAGGCGGTTCAGCGGGCGAGTCACAACACACGTGGGCCTTCATTTCATTCATATTGTTACATTTTACTCACAATGGGAAACACAAAAAAGCAATCAGTCACAGGCAGCAGAAAATGAATTGAAGACTTGGCCTTGCTTGTTTGCCGCTGCTTTGGAAGGTACACCGATGTCCTCCCGGACTCCTCAGACTCGCCCATACGAACCCCAGCTTACCCCCAGGCCCCAGGAGAGGACCATCCTGTTCATGGGTCTGCTTTTGTGTTTTTGTTGTTTTTGTTGTTGTGAGTTTGATTGACTTGGCATGCCGAGGGAGCTGAGGGAGACGAGGCACTGAAGTGCACTTGGTGTGTGTGTGTGTGTGTGTGTGTGTGTGTGTGTGTGTGTGTGTGTGTGTGTGTGTGTGTGTGTGTGTGTGTGTGTGTGTGTGTGTGTGTATGTATGTGTGCGCGTGTGTGGGTGCGTGTGCATGCCCGGGGGATGCGTGTATGTGTGCTTGCCTGTGTGTTTGCGATGTGTGCTTGTGTTTGCGTGTGTGCGATGTGTGCTTGTCTGTGTGTGTGCTCATGTGTGTGTGCGATGTGTGCTTGTCTTTTGTGTGCACGTGTATGTGTGTGCACAGAAGGGTGATTAATGCTTCCAATCCCATTCACGCAAGGATCTTGATATTGCACCATTGTTTCTTTCAAACAGACACCTGAGGCTGATTAGCATCGAAGGCCCATCTGTGACGCATCATGAATGTAACGTTTTAACCTTATAGAACCGAGGAGCGCCGCATGAACGAGGCTGAACCTGAATGTTAGCATGTTGAAGAAAACATGTGATTTGTGAAAACAAAGTCATTCATAATTTTTCTGATATCGGATTTCACATTTTAACAATGTTTATGTGTATGAAATGTCACTGACTTAATTCTGTCTTATGATTATAAGCTAGAGTCCATGACAGTTAGAGTTTTTAGATTTTTTTCTTACCAAATCACACTCTACAATGCATGGCTGCCTTTTCAAACTAGTTATGTTATGATGATGTTAAGACAGAAATGTGACGGTTTACGAGAGAAGGAACGGCTCAGACACGTCCGTTTCATTTATGTACATGTCTCACGAGACAGCGCAGGTTTCTGTGGTTCCACAAGAGTTGAATAAAGTCACATTTGTTTGCATGTTATGTCCTACTTCCAAATGTCTGTATGAGACTTTTCCGTTCTGTATTCGCAGACTGTGGTTGGACGCCACAGTACTGTAGCTGATGGTTTCTCATTCAGTCGCCAATAATTGTCGAATTCAACTCACGCCAAACTTTTCATAAATATTTAGAATAAAGTATTTTATACGACCTTTCAAGCCCTGTGTTTTTTGTGCCTTTAATATAAAGTCCTCGGAATAATAGTGTGTGTTAGGCATACTCTGTGTCAAGCACCACTCTTTCACCAACCGTTTATGTCCTTGTGTCAGAATGGTATTTTTTACAGATCTAACAATAGTTTTAAATATTTTCAAGTACAAACACGCACACACACACACACTCACGGCCCACGCCCTAGCTTTCCCATGCATGTTATAATATCTATAATCGTCCGTGAACACAGAACCTTTATGCTCCCCATAGAATTAAATCGTCGTGCTGAGAACGTTTGTACCACGAGGGGAGACAGTAGAGAGCGGCGGTGATCGCACCCAGTCTCACGGAAATACGTGACACTGTGACGTCACGTCATTTAATCTATTCATTCGTGATCTGGGACATCCGTGCCAAAAGCACAAATTTCAAACTCATTCTAAAAGCAACTACCTTATTTTCCATCGCGGTTTGCCTACAGAGCAGCGCACCTGCATTAAATATATCCGTCAATTGTCACAATTTCTCAGAATCAAAGGTGAAAGTAGAAACGGGTGGCCAAAAGCTGTCTTATTGTTAGAAATGTGTGCTTTTGGCACGAAAAAAATGAAATGACGTGTCCCAGAACACAAATGAATAGATGAAATGACGTGACAGTGTTACGTATTTCCGTGAGACTGGGTTGGGTGATCACACGAGGCCTGTGAAGAAGACGCCGCCTCATCAAGGATCGGTGCTCTGAGTCCCCCGTCATGAAATGTTCCCCAGGGACCCCCGTTCAACTCTCCCATCAGGGGGGCCCACCTCCCCAAACTGGGTTCGGAGAGGTGATCTCTCTCTCCCTCTCGCTCTCTCTCTCTTTTGCAGATTAATATAAATATATATAATAAACTTGAAATCCTTTCTGTCTGTCTGTCTTTCAGCTCCAGGATTTACTTGTGCAAATCCATCTGACTTAAAAAGCCTCCACAACACAAGATCTGAGCTAATGCATGAGTAAATCCTGCAGCTGAAATAAAAACTGCCAGAAAGGATTTCAAGTTTATTTTGTTGATGTTTTTTAATCGCCAAAGCAGTTGATGCAGAAGTGGTTAGATTTGTTTACACTTACTTGTTAATTAGATAAATATGAATGTGATGACACCAGAGCCGTTTAAAATAAATAAATAGCTTGGATTGACGCCATGTTGTCCTGATGAGTTCCTCTCCACTTCTGTCAGGGCCACGCTTCACGACATCAAATCTGCCCGTGGCGTTGACCAAGAGGTGAATCTATATGCTCTATATCTATATGTAAGAAATGTACTGAACTAAGTCATGGAATTACCATGCCATGTCTTCATAGATTAAGGAAACTCGGCGAGTCGAACTACTGGCTTCTCCGATAAGTTCTCCTTTGAAATGTTGGTTTCCGGGTAAGAACGTCTGATTCTGTGTATTGATTCACTTTTGTCCGAGTACCGCGAGTTGCCAGATAGAAACATCGCATTTATTTAGCTGACAATTCTGTCGGAAGCGACTTAAAATAAGTGCATTCAACCATTAAGATATAATGCAAAAAGAGTTACATTGAATTCAGCAAATGAGTGAATATGCTACATTATGGAAAAATGTATTCATGGGACCAGATACAGTTTCCACAGCTGTGTTTTCAGTCAGAAACAGAAGACGTTTAGTCTTTCAGCTGTCCTGGTGTCAGTGGATCTTCATTCCACCAGTCTGGAGCCTGGACAGCAGACAATCCCCACTTTGTTGAGCCGCAGCTGGGGTCTCCGGACCCCATGTAGTGAGGGAGCGGCCTGCCGTTTGGCAGTCGTAGAGTTTAGGAGACGGGATGGGCGGTATGGTTTAATACCGGTGACTGGAATGGGTTCTGAGCAGCCACTGGTAGCCGGTGTAGGGTGCGGAGGAGGGGTCTATAGAGTGGGAGGATAGGTTGAAGACGTGTCGGGCTGATGCATTTTGGATGAGCTGCAGAAGACGAACGCACACGTAACAAAATTGGCAGACAAACACGGGAGGCTGCAGTCACGGAAGAAAGCAAAGGAACTGGAGCAACTCAGATTGAACTGGACTTAAAAAGCCTCCATGACAAGATCTGAGCTAATACACAAATAAATCTTGGAGCTGAAAGACGGACAGCCAGAAAGGATTTCAAGACGGATGCCACATTAGCTTGTGTATAATTCTCAAACAATAAGTTAGCCTATAAACTTACAGTGTTGGACTCGCTTTCGCTTCTCACTGTGAAAATACAATAACTGTGCCCTTCTCAAAATATACTGTTGGGCTTGGCTTGTCTTGCGCTTGTGTCCTTAACCTGGTAACCCGCGTGACCTGTACTCTAGGGTGGAGGGTGTGGAGTTTTCTCTCATTTACATTTAGGGCATTTAGCAGACGCTTTTATCCAAAGCGACTTACAATAAGTTAATTTGCCATAAGAAAGTGAAACAATATATCGCTGTCGGTACAGTAAGGATGTTCATAGAACCAAGTGTCAAGCACTAACTAACAATCGCTAGGTTAACCCAATCCCCGTATACAGGTAAGATAGCTAGGATAATATGCTACATAACTAAGCACTATAACTAAATACAACAAACAATAGGTGCGTACATTAAGTGCCAATCAATCAACAAGTCAGTGCCTTCTCTCTCCAGTATCGTGCGTTCAGAACACAGACAACAATGTGCACAACATAACAACAGAACAACAACACAATGACACCCTCACCTGAGTATATCCCAACCCCTTAACCCCACTCAATGTCTCTGCTGCAAAGGACCTAGGAGGGCGCTAAAGGTCCAACACTGCCACCATGCCCACAATATTGTAACTTTAAAGGTCGACCGGGTTGTCTAGAAGAGGGTGCTTATTATTATCTTCCAATCAACACTGTTGATGAGGAACTGGGATTATCAGGAAGCCGAAAAAAGAACAGGAACAACAGCAATAACTTCTGATTTATCGTGCCAGAATAGTTTTAATATTAAATAGGGATATTGTTTTGGATTGTGTTGCTCAAACGAAAAGCAAGAGGCCCACACTGTGCATCATAAGAGGGATTGATTGAAGATTGTTCTCGAACAAATTAACAAAAAACGCCTTATTCAATCACCACTCTGATTAAAAATCGTTGCCACCGTGGTAAATGTAACATTTATTTACCCTATGAAAAATGAGCGCCGTCAAACGGAATAGGTCTATCTCATATACGTTATGGAAGGTTTTATAATCCCAGAGACGGATTGAGGTGTATCACACGTGGTCCGTGGATGAGTGATGACTGGGTTATTGATGAGGGGACCTGCCAAGACGGTAGAGTGCTTACTAATCATGAGGAAGGCATCAGTGCTCTTCATCACGAGGGAGGCATCAGCGATAACAACAGCCAGCTCTCAACAAGCCCTGTGGGAGATAAGGTTCTGTGTATGGATGAGGTCTCTTCGCACGTGTGGTTTTGTGTTTGTGTGTGTTTGTCTGTGTGTACTCGCCTAACTATCTAACAGTGGACTTCGGCGTCGTAACACCTTCACCTACAGGGGACCTCCGAGCCAAGAGGGGACATTTTTCAGGTCCCCTTTTGGTCATGCCTTAAATCAACCTAAAAACATGCCTAAAATATTTTGATGCATTTTCACAACTTTTGCCAAGAGGGGACCTGAAAGTGTGTGAGTGTTTAGTCCATACTCTATAGCGCCTCTGCTGGCGAGAGCTTGATTTTCAACGACCAATCCACACACGTCGCTTCAAACACTCCTCTATTGTGTGAAGGACCTGCAGTCGTTCACACGTCTGTCAGAGTGTAGAGGGCTGTTAAACAGACTACTTAGTAAAGTCTCTTGAAACATGCAAACAAAAAAGGCTCAGCTTTAAAAGTTCCACACTTTTTTTGTGTGTAGTGACTGGGGTCCACTAATAATAATAATAATAATAATACATTTAATTTGGATGACACTGTTGGCTATTACAAAATGACACAAGTCCCTTCTTAGATAGCATGGAGCGACATTCACACTCCTTCTTTTATGAAAAGAGGTAATAACTATATATACTGTAAGGGAAAGATAGCAATCTCAACTAATGTAATAATGATTTGTCAAACTTGATTTGTTAGTGTGTTTTTAGGAATAGAATTGTCTAACAAAAAACCTATCTATTCATTTGAATCAATAAAAATGATAAACAAATACAATATAAGGGTCTAGACCTTTGAAATGGTTAAATCCCCAAATTAGCCTTAATTTACCATTTTACAATGTACTCCAGTCCCCAATCTATTTTTAAAGAAATGCATTTGAATTGTTGATTTGCATCACAGAAAATGGTCCACACTTGTACTGTATGGAATGACAGGGGTCCACTGTTGGCTGATACATGACAGAAGTTCTCTCTTTGATAGCGTAGAGTGACGTTCACACTCCATCATGGATGAGTAAAAAAATAAATAAGCCTCAAAACGTAGATGTCAAAGCACTTTTAAGCAATTTTAAGGTTCTCGGAGTGAGACTTTAAGCGGCTGCAGCAGGAGTGTTGAGACGAAAGATGATATCAAGACATTTATAGAATATTCCCATTCACATGATTCTTCGCACGACCTGCAGGTTGGAGAGACTGAAATAACCCCCAAAATGAGTAATAAAGTAAAAGCAGCCAAGTCCCACAAATGGCTTGAACTATTTATTTCATTCCATTGTTTCGTTGATATGCATTATTGAAAGGTTTCAAGCATATGGATTTAATGCAATATCCACAAACAGTTCAAAATGGTACCATGATATGCGGTCACAGGTACATAGTTATCACCTGACAAACATGTCACGGGTTGAAATCAAAGGCAGTACAAATAGATAAAAATGTAGCTGAAGTTTCAAATGTCTTGTTTATTGTATTAACCAGTTCATTTCTCTTTTGTGAAAGTCACCAAAAGTCCAAAAAAGTTAAACGCAAGGTCACAGGCTAACAGTGGAGCTGTGTTGGGAACCAGCAGCCAAGAGCTTCCATGGAAACTTTCTACCCATGTTAAATAGATTTAGTTGGCAGTTCCTTTTCTGCCCATTCTTTTTTAAACTTGTGGAAGCACTTTGCAGTACTGGGAGACACCATTTCTAACGGCAATGGAGCTAGATTCTAAAAATATCAAAAGATGCCCAAAGCAAATACCTTTAACCCATAGTTGTGTTTTATCAAATTAAAAAATTTGAGTTTCATTGACCACAAATTGAGCAGAAATATTTTGCATACAAATCTTTAAATAGTTTAACCACATTAAGAAAAATACATTCGTTAATTTTTTTTATTAGTGAAGCCACAAGTTTTGCACATTATCCAAACAGAATACCTGAAATGTTGATATTTTCAGCCCTTTCGGGTTAAAACAAGAGAAAAGGACAACCTAACAAGAGTGAAAAGTTTGGGTTAGGTGACCTATAGTTCAAAGATGTCCCTGGTCAGGTAGACTAAATAAAAGTGTATTCCCAATTGCTCCAGGACATTCGTGTAATTTACTTGTGAGCTCTCCCTCAAGCCTAGAGAGACATCAGTGTTGAACCACCAACTGAAAGGGGGTATTTGCCTT